>NW_024714006.1:0-22500 GCF_018991925.1 Homarus americanus
CATGCAAGTTTTCGTAGGCTAGGTAGCGTAAAGGTCTCCAGCGGTCTGTGTGTATACGAGTCTTTTCACATTTATTTTCCAGCTAAAATTATTGCTGACTTTCTTTATGATATATTTATCTTCTGTGTGTGTGTGTGTGTGTGTGTGTGTGTGTGTGTGTGTGTGTCGTAATATGTAACCTGATAAGAGATTGGAGGAATAATGGTACAAATAATAATTAATAAAAAATTGTGTAATAATCTTAAATAAAAAGATTGAAAAAACTGAAGTAATAATTATATATATAGTTTGATTATAGATATTTCATAATTATATATATCGGGAAATCATCCATATGAGGAATGTATATAATTTTTGTAAAGAGATGATAGTTATTATAATATTTCTGGGTTTTGGGTCAATATTTCTAAATGGTCGTATTTCTTGTTTATTATTTCTCATCGCTCGTATCTCTAGGGTTATTATTATTATTTATTATTATTCACTGTCTTTAGTTACTATTATTGATTGCCTTTCTTCCTTCTTCTTCGTCTTCTTCCTAATTAATTAATATTAGTTTTCATTGTCAGTTTAATTTTTATCAACTAAACCATCACTTCACCTTCAGTGTGCTACATACTTACACACACATCTACAGTGGTGCACACACCTACAGTGTGCTTATTACACACCCACAGTGTTGCCAGTACACACCTACAGTGTTGCCAGACACACCTACAGTGTTGCACACACACCTACAGTGCTATTACACACCTACAGTGGTGCCAGTACACACCTACAGTGTTGCCAGACACACCTACAGTGGTGCCATTACACACCTACAGTGGTGCCAGTACACACCCACAGTGGTGCCAGCACACACCCCAGTGGTGCCAGTACACACCTACAGTGGTGCCAGTACGCACCTACAGTGGTGCCACACACACCTACAGTGGTGCCAGTACACACCTACAGTGGTGCCAGTACACACCTACAGTGGTGCCAGTACACACCTACAGTGGTGCCATTACACACCCACAGTGGTGCCAGTACACACCTACAGTGGTGCCAGTACAAACCTACAGTGGTGCCAGTACACACCCACAGTGGTGCCACACACCCACAGTGGCAGCACACACCTACAGTGGTGTGTGTGGTATTGGCACCACACACCTGGCACAGCCTTCGGTTCATCACTCAAATATTCAGCAGCATATTGCGGGAGACAGGAATTTGGGGTCTTAATTTAAATGAACGAGTCGTGTGTGTGTGTGTGTGTGTGTGTGTGTGTGTGTGTGTGTGTGTGTGTGTGTGTATGTGTGTGTGTGTATAAGGTATCCTTTGTGTAATTATTTTAATGTCCTATACATGTTTTTTTGTGCATGTATCTTTATCTGTTTACATGTACATATTTTTTGTGTCCGTTTACTTGATTTTATACCTGCATGCTACCTGTGTGTTGTTTACATTGTGTGCCTCCCATAGCAGGTGCACCATTATGTGTTAGGCGTCTGTAATAACGCCTGGCACGTGTGAGTGTTACAAGCAGCCGGTCCAAGTCTTCATCTGAACCCATATGATGCTGCAGTCCCGCCCCGTAATCTGCCCATGGTGTTTATCTAGTGTGGGGGAGAGGGGAGGGAGGTGATGGTGTGTTGGGGAGGAGGTGTGTTGGTGGTGGAGGAGGGGATGGGTGTGTTGTAGGAGGAGGGGAGGGGTGTTGGTGGTGGAGGAGGGGTTGGTGGGAGGAGGAGGTGTGTTGGTGGAGGAGGAGGGGGTGTTTGTGGGAGGAGGGTGTGTTGGTGGAGGAGAGGATGGGGTGTGGAGGTGGGGGAGAGTGCTTGTGTGATGAGGGGAAGGTGAGGGGAGATTATGCCTACGTCTGTGACCTACATTCTCTTGTCTATTTCTGTTAATCTCTCTCTCTCTCTTTGTTGTCGCCGGTTTTCTTCCTCCTTTATCAGTTTTTATATCCTTTCGTTCCACCTGTTATTCCATTTCTTGTTCTTGTTCTTCTAATACCCCCATCTCTACCTCCTCCCCACCAACCCTATCTCCAATACCCTGCTCTCCAACACCTCCTCCGTGTCCAACACTCTCCTCCAACACTCTCCTCCAACACCTCCTCCAACACTTCCTCCTCCAACACCTCCTCCTCCAACACCTCCTCCTCCAACACCTCCTCCTCCAACACCTCCACCATCACCTCCTCCTCCAACACTTCCTCCGTCCTCCAACACCTGCCTCCAACGCCTCCTCCTCCAACACCTCCGCCTCCAACACTCTCTCCAACACCGCCCATTCCTCCTCCTCCAACACCTCCTCCTCCTCCAACACCTCCTCCTCCAACACCTCCTCCTCCAACACTTCTCTCCAACACCTCCTCAACGGCCTCTGTGTGCTAGTTTGGTTCTCTGTTGACGTTTCTGTGCGTGTGTCCCGTGTGTTGTCTGTGTATGTCTGTGTATCCGTGTGCGCACGCGAGTGTGTCTGTCTGTGTTTGTCTATCTGTCCGTGTGTCTCTGTTCGTTAGTCCTTCATATCCCTTTCCTGTGCCCTTCTTCTTATTCTTCCTCCCTTCTCTTATTCCTCCTTCCCCTAATCTTTTCTCCTCCCAATCATCATTTTCCTCCTCCACTTCTTCCCTCTTCCACCTCTTCTTCACCCATCTCATCTTCCTCTTTACCCTCCCTCTCCCTTTCTCATCTGCCTCCTCTTTCATCCATTTCCTCTCCACCACCCCCTCCCCTCCTCCTTCTCATCCTTCTCGTTGGTCGCCTTATCCTCATACCTCCTGCCTCATCCTGTATAATGATGCCTAATCCTCCCATCACTACTTTTCCATTATCTCCTCCACCTCCTCCTCCTCCTCCTCCTCCTCCTTCCTTATCCTCTCATCTTACTAATCCTCTCTTTCTTTCCTCCTTTCTTTTTTTTCGTCTTCCTTCTATTCCTTCTCTTCACCTGTCTCCTACCCTTTATTCTTCCTTTTCATTTCACCTTGACCTTCCTTCCTCCTTCCTTCCTCCTTTCCTCCTTCCTCTTCCTCCTCCTCCTCCCTCCCTCACCTGCAGGAGTGGTGGTGTGACGTTTTCCAGAATAAAACTTGAGATTTGAGAGAAATTAATCCTTAATAACACGGACCTGCGTATGTTGGGGGGGTAAGTGGGGGATGACACTGAAGGGAGGTGGAGAGGGGATGGAGAGGGAGGGGGGGGGAGGAGAGGGTGGAGGGAGAAATGAGGAGGGGAAGGAGACAGAGTGAGGAATTAGTTAAGAAAAAACACCACCGAGTACTGCCAGGAGGAGGAGAAGGAGGAGGAAGAGGCAATGAGGCGGTTCCAAAAGAGTGCACTACACATATCCATCCATTTCCACACACACATTACATGCAGAACTTAACTAAGGACGAACCCATGGACGGACCACCAAAGCAGCACAATAACCAAACATTTCAAACGCACCATATCACTAAGAGAACTACAGGGTGTCTCATAAACCCACTGCCACACACCGTCATCACTCTTGCAGACCTGGTACATCAACGAGTGAGGACAGGTTGTTCACCTGGAAAATATGCTTAAGGGGAGGTAAACAAATATCTACCGTAGTGAAATATTCCCTGGCCCCTCTCACCTGGCTCCTTCATCTGGCCCCCTCATCTAGCCTCTCCTGCCCCCATCTGGCTTTTTCCGTCCTCTCACCTGGCACCTTTGGTTGGTTTTTTTGTTTTGTTCATCTAGCCTCCTGGTTGGTTCACCTGGCCTCTCATCTGCCCTCTCATCTAGCTCTCACCTGGCACCTTCTCCACTTAACCTCTCACCTGGCTCTCACCTCAAGACTGTACACAACCAGGTACTTGTACCGAGACCACTACAGGTGGGTGTGTGGGGGGCACTGTAATACAGGACTAACTTGATTATTTAGGGTTGTAACTGAATACATAAGACTACAGTTTAAGATAAGTGAACTGCATTATTGTGGTAGTTACAGGGTGTCGAAGGATCTAACCTATCCAATTCCTACTCAACCTAATCTAACTTAAACTAACCTAACAATTAACGCTTTTATTTTCTAACACACACGGGGGGGGAGAGAGAGAGAGAGAGAGAGAGAGAGAGAGAGAGAGAGAGAGAGAGAGAGAGAGAGAGAGAGAGAGAGAGTATACACCTGTATATTCTCTACGACTGATTCATTCTCCTCTTACTTCTCTTCCCTCTCCTTCCTCCACCCTCCTCCCTATCAGAATAATACTGTAGGGAGGAAGATGCAGCGAAGTGGGAGAGAATAAGGAGAATGGGAGAGAAGGAATGTGTATTAAAGAGGGGAGGAAGAGAAGGAATGTAAGAGATGGAATGGGAAGGAGAGAGAGAGGAGGAAGGATGAAGGAGTGAGGAGAAAGAAGATGGAGGACAAAGGAAAGGGGTGAGAGAAGGAAGGGTGGGAGGGGAGAGGGGAAAGAATAAGAATGGAAGAGAGAGAGAGGGTGGAGAGAAGGGAAGGGACGGAGGCAGAAATAAGTAGGAGGGACATATGAAGGTGAATGCATCTGGCAGAAACGAGAGGAGTTGTTTGTCAGGTGGGTGTGGTGTGGGTGAGGGGTGGGTGGTGGTGGGAGATGGAGGTGTGAGGGTGGAGATATGAGGGTGTGTGGGTGGGGAGGTGAGGGTGTGTGAGTGCTGGGGGCGACTCCCTCCTCACGTGGACTTTCACTTTTTCTTATATCCTTCTCCTCCTCCTCCTCCTCCCTCCCTCCCTCCCTCCCTCCCTCCTCCTCCTCCCCTCCTCTCCTCCCCTCCCCTCTCCCTCTCCTCTCCTCCTCCTCCTCCTACCTCTTTCCCTCATTCCTCCCTCCCTCTTCCTCCCTCCTACCTCCTCCTCCTCCTCCCCCCTCCTCTTCCTTCCTCCTCCCTTCCTCCTCCCTCCCCACTCCTTCCCTCATTCCTCCTCTTCCTCCTCCATCCTCCCTCCCTCCATCCCTCCCTCCCTCCCTACCTCTTCCCTCATTCCTCCCCTCCCTTCTTCCTCCCTCCTACTCTCCCTCCCTCCATCCCTCCCTTCCTCCCTACCTCTTCCCTCATTCCTTCCCCTCCCTTCTTCCTCCCTGCTACTCTCCCTTCTTCCTCCCTCCTACTCTCCCTTCTTCCTCCCTCCAATAGTCTCAGTACACATCATGTCACGGGTGTTAGGTTGGGTTAAGTTTCAGTTAAGTTAGGTTATGATATATAGGATTAAGTTAGGTTTTGGTTAGGGTAGGTTAAAGTTTCGTTTGGTTAGGTTATGTTTTATTTTGGTTAAGTTAGGTTAGGTTAGATAAGATTTAGTTAGGTTTGGTTAAGATGGGCTTTAGTGTCGTTTGGTTAAGGTACGTACAGGTTAAAGTAGATAAAGGTTAAGGTAGCTACAGGTTAAGGACGGTACAGGTAAAAATTTATAAAGGTTAAAGATGGTACAGGTTAAGGTAAATACAGGTTAAGGTTCAGGTAGATACAGGTTAAGGATGGTACAGGTTAAGGTAAATACAGGTTAAGGTTCAGGTAGATACAGGTTAAGGCCGGTGCAGGTTAAGGTAAATACAGGTTAAGGTTCAGGTAGATACAGGTTAAGGCCGGTGCAGGTTAAGGTTCAGGTAGATACAGGTTAAGGCCGGTGCAGGTTAAGGTTCAGGTAGATACAGGTTAAGGCCGGTGCAGGTTAAGGTACTTACAGATTAAGGTTCAGGTAGATACAGGTTAAGGATGGTGCAGGTTAAGGTACTTACAGATTAAGGTTCAGGTAGATACAGGTTAAGGATGGTACAGGTTAAGGTAAATACAGTTTAAGGTTCAGGTAGATACAGGTTAAGGCCGGTGCAGGTTAAGGTTCAGGTAGATACAGGTTAAGGTAGATACAGGTTAAGGTAAATACAGGTTAAGGTTCAGGTAGATACAGGTTAAGGATGGTGCAGGTTAAGGTAAATAAGGGTTAGATTGTAGCACTGCGATTCTCTATATATGTTTTCCCTCTACCTTATAAATTGTGGATTAAGGAGAGCAGGACCAGCCCTAATGGAGAGCCCCGACACAACTAAAACAATTAAAACAATGCCTTTCCCTCTCTCTCTCCCTCTTTCCCTCTCTTCTTCCCTCTCTCTTTCCCTCTCTCTCTTCCTCTTTCTCTCTCTTCTTCCCTCTCTTCTTCCCTCTCTTCTTCCCTCTCTCTTTCCCTTTCTCTCTCTCTCTTTCCCTCTCTTCTTCCCCTTCTCTCTATTTCCCTCTCTCTCTCTCTCTTTCCCTCTCTCTTTCCCTCTCTTCTTCCCTCTCTCTTTCCCTCTCTCTCTTCCTCTTTCCCTCTCTTCTTCCCTCTCTCTTTCCCTCTCTCTCTCTCGCTATCCCTTCTTCTTCCCTCACTAATGGCAAGGTCTCTGTACAGACAGATCTTGACTGATGGGTGTGAAGGTTAACTCGGCCTGTTGACTTCACTGGCTTTAGACACTGTTCAGAATCCCCCCCCCCCTCCCCTCACTGGCAGACACTGATATGTCGTTGGGGAGGAGGGGTTGATATAGGGGGTTGATAAGGGGGAGGGGGGATTTAGGGGTGAGGGGAGGAAACTACAAGCAAGTTTCTTTGAGAGATATTAACCTCTGTCTACCCAGCAATAATTAGGAACCTGGATATTAATCGATTTATGGATCTTATTCCCACGTAATGATTAAGTTAGCCAGTGCCTCGGATCACACACACAGCTCGTTAGTTTAGGTGGCCATAGGTCTGGTCAGCCCCGAACACGAGGGGCAACCATTATATGTGTATTTATGTATACCAGGTATGTGTATGTATGTGTTTATAGTGTGTGTATGTATGTGTGTATTGTGTGTGTGTGTATGTATAGTGTGTGTGTGTGTGTATGTGCGTATGAGATAAGTGATATTGGTCCATGTGGTAATTAAATAAAGTTTCCAACAATCATTGTGGTTAGTTTTATTAGTCAGAGCCTTATGTCCAAATAAATTAAATTATCCCTGAATAAATTGACAATAAAAGAATATATTGAACGCGGGAAATATTGCGAAATTAAATGGCTCCAAAATACCACCATCAATTACGAACAAAACATCTCGCAAAAAAAGTAAAAAAAAAAAAAAAGGTTTTATTCACGTATAATCCAAACAGTTTCTCTGGTGGTCATGGGGAAAAGGTTCGATACTATTAGTTAAGGACACCCGATCGATACCCATGTTATACCTATAGTGTTAATGGGTATGCCAGGCAATTATGATTTAAAGACCTGATTCATAGTCATTTTGAGGTAGTTGGGTAGTTGTTGTGGTTGATGGTTGTAGTGTGTGATAGTTGTTGTTATTGATGGTTGTAGTGTGTGATAGTTGTTGTTATTGATGGTTGTAGTGTGTGATTGTTGTTGTTATTGATGGTTGTAGTGTGTGATTGTTGTGATTGATGGTTTGTGGAGTGTGTGTGATAGTTGTTATTGATGGTTATAGTGTGTGTGATAGTTGTTATTGATGGTTGTCTGGTGGGATACAATGGCTGAGTTAATACAAGATTCGCCTCCTGTGTACCTGACTTTGGTTACTTGTGTACTGAAAAAAAAGGTTTTATTATACAGTTTCCTCTCTTTCCTCTCCTCTTTCCTCCTCTTCCTCTCTTCTCTTTCCTCTCCTCTTCCCTCCTCCTCCTCCTCCTCCTCCCTCCCTCCCTCCCTTCCTCCTTCCTTCTCCCCACCTCTTCTTTCTCCTCTTTCCTCTCTCTATGTCCCTCATTTATCCTTTTTCATCCCTTTCCTCTTTCCTTTCCCTCCCTTTTCTCCTCCCCCTCTTCTAATCTTTCTTCTCCCTCCCACCTTTTCCTCTCCTTCCTCATCTTCATCCCTTACCCCTCCTCCTCATCCCCCTTACCCCTTCCCTCCCTTCCCCTCCTTCCCCTCCTTCCCTCCACCACCCACCTCCCCAGACCTTCAAGTACAACCTACCTCCCACACACACACACACACACACACACACACACACACACACACACACACACACACACACAGCTATAAAAACCGTGTAATATAACTTAGAGCCAATGGTGGTGAGGTGAGAGTTTGGGTTGTTCAGTTTTATTAATGTGTGAATACAAGGTTGAATGGTTGTTGACTGACCTGAAAAACTTGCTTAACGAGAGAGAGAGAGAGAGAGAGAGAGAGAGAGAGAGAGAGAGAGAGAGTCTTAATGAGAGGTAGTAATGAGGAACATGGCGTGTGTGTGTGTGTGTGTGTGTGTGTGTGTGTGTGTGTGTGTGTTTACATATGTGGTTAAGTTTTCTTTATTATTATATATCACCATTATTACCTGGACCTTTTTATAACAATATTATTTTGACTTTATTCTTGGTTGTTATTTATTATTGTTTATTTTTAATATTTTAGTTTCTAGTTTTATTGTTTATCATCTCGTCCTCTTTATATTCTCCCCATCGTATTATTTTGCTTTATTAGTTTACTTTAAGCTCCTCCTCCTCCTCCTCCTCGTCTTTCTTGAGAGATAAAACTTTTTCTTTCCTCCGCATCTCAGTTTAAACCTCCTCCTCTTCCTTGTCTTCCTCTTCCTCTTCCTTCTTTTCCTCTTTCTTCATTTTCTTCCTTTTCCTTCCTTCTCTTAGTATCACTCTTTTCTAATATCCCTTTCCTTCCCTCTTCTCTTCCTTTCTTTCCCCACTCTTCTTCCTCCTCCACTCCTTCCTCCTCCTTTTTCTTCTCCCTCCTCCTCTCCCACTCTTCCTCCTCATCTCCCTTCTTCTCCCTCCTCCTCCTCTCCCTTTCTTCACCTACTCTTCTTCTTCTTCCTGTCTCCTACTCCTCCTGCACTCACTCCTTCCTCCTCGTTCCTCAAGAGTTAAAGGGTTTTCCCCGTGCTCACAACTCCGTCAGATCTTGACAAAAGCAGCACGTGCCGCCACTCTCTGATAAGGTCTTAAAGGGGGTTAGTTTTTTTCCTTTCTATTTTTATATATATTTACTTTTTTCCCCCACTGACGCGGCTCTAGTTGGCAAAATTGCTATGATGGGGGGTGGTGGGGAGTGGGGGGGGTTGGGAAAGGGATTAGAGTGTATTGGTGGGGGTTAGTGTTGGGGTGGGGAGGATTGATAGTGAAGGTGGGGAGATGAGCGAAAATAATAAATCATAATAATAATTTTCACAGACGATGATAAAGATGACACTGAAATAGTAGAGGAAAATTGAAGAGTAAAAAAAATAAATAAGGAATAGTGAACATTTGCATATAGTAAATAAAGACGAATAATAATGTGTAATAAAATACGACAATGAAATAAATAAAATGATGGATAACTAAACACAAAATTGTCAAAAAATGATCTTTATCTTTATAGAGAGATATTACAAGAGTGAATATAGCATGAGAAATATTTTAAGTCGTGTTCAAATAAAATATGAGGCATTTTAGATATTGTACAAGGCTTTTATATTGACAGGGGAGTGAGAGTAGGCGGCTGGGGCTGACAATTTGCTGATTTCGTGTGTATTGGTGTTGTCAGCTGGGCGAGGGAGGTATTTTGAGGCCGTCAGCTGGATGAGGGAGGTATTTTGAGGCCGTCAGCTGGGTTAGGGAGGTGTTTTGAGGCCGTCAGCTGGGTGAGGGAGGTATTTTGAGGCCGTCAGCTGGATGAGGGAGGTATTTTGAGGCCGTCAGCTGGGTTAGGGAGGTGTTTTGAGGCCGTCAGCTGGGTGAGGGAGGTGTTTTGAGGCCAAATCAGCTGGGTTGGGGTATGGTGAAAATGATTATTTCGCTTTATTGGTGTAAACAACATTATTAACACAGTATTGTTGAAATTATGATGACGGTAATGATAATAGTAGTAGGTAATAATAATAGTGTAATAATAATAATAATAATAATAGTAATATTAGTAATAATAATAATAATAGTAATATTAGTAATAATAATAATTATAATAATAATAATAGTTATAATAATAATAATAATAATAATAATAATAATAATAATAATAATAATAGTAATATTAGTAATAATAATAATTATAATAATAATAATAGTAATAATAATAATAATAATAATAATAATAATAATAATAACAACAATACATTAAATTTATCACATTGAAGGAATATCTCATACAGGAATTCAGGAGCATTTAATATAATAGTGTCGTAATAAATATGATAACATAACAATTTAACAGTGTTCGTGTGACCTCGTTAGTTGACCTTTGACCTCGTGGAAGATATGACGTATGGCTGGTTAAATCTGTGGGAACTGTCATCTGGAATTGATTCACATGAATTTGGTCCAAAATCAGGGAGTGAGTCTGTTTTATTTTTGCCATCTTCTGTCTGTCTGTCCTTCCGTCCGTCTGTCTGTTTTTGTGTGTGTCTGTCTATCCATTTTTCTGTCTGTCTGTCTGTCTATATATAATTTGTAGGTAATCTTTATGTTGTGGCGTGAGTGATGACGCCGTCTCGTACACAACACTCGGCTCTCACACCTGTTACTATTGAAGAGACTGACCCTGAAGCATTTTTTTATTTTATTTTTTTTTTAATATTTCACGATAACCTAACCTAATCTAACTTAACTTTAACCTAACCTAACCTAATCTAACTTAACTTTAACCTAACTATAACCTAACCTAATCTAACTTAACTTTAACCTAACCTAACCTAATCTAACTTAACTTTAACCTAACTTTAACCTAACCTAATCTAACTTAACTTTAACCTAACTTTAACCTAACCTAACCTAATCTAACTTAACTTTAACCTAACTTTAACCTAACCGTGTGTGAGAAATATGTGAGCGTGAGAAAGTCGTGAGTGAAAGAGAGGTGTGAGTGAAAGAGGTGTGAAACTGAGAAAATTGTGAGTGGAAAAGTGAGTGAGTGTGAGAAAGGTGTGACTGATAAAGGTGTGTTAGTATGAAAGGTGTGACTGATAAAGGTGTGTTAGTATGAAAGGTGTGTATGTAAGGTCGACGTCAATACACATTATGTGCTCAATATCCTACACTATACCGCCTCACAATATATCTGTCACGCTAAATAGTGATAATCGTCCCATTAAGCTGTTACAAACTAATTGACATCGTTCGCTTAATAGGGACGATATATTCTCTCTAGTGCTACAGCTTTAGGGAAACTAAATCGTATATGATAATTTATTTTTTCTGTTTCGTTTTAAGATGTCGTTTACCAGTATAAGATAGTTGAATTATACCCAAGGTAGGTTAGGTTTGGTTTGGTTAGGTTAGGTTAGGTTAGGTTAGGTTAGGTTAGGCTTGGTTTGGTTAGGTTAATTTTGGTTAGGTTAGGTTAGGTTAGGTTTGGTTTGGTTAGGTTAGTTTTGGTTAGGTTAGGTTAGGTTAGGTTTGGTTTGGTTAGGTTAGTTTTGGTTAGGTTATGTTTTTTTATGAAACTATTCATTTAATTGTATCGTGATGACTGTCAGGCAATTATCTATATTTAGTGTAAAAAATCCATCATGCTAGACAACCACACTATATCCACCATGGTAGACAACCACACTATATCCATCATGCTAGACAACCACACTATATCCATCATGCTAGACAACCACACTATATCCATCATGCTAGACAACCACACTATATCCATCACACAGTCAGTATACACTCAACGTCGCTGCGTGTCATCAAAAGGGAAAAAAATATTTGTTGCATGCAATAAATGAAGCAATCAACTGTTGACGACTGTAGAGTGCAATGGAACGACCCCCCTATACCACTCTGACGACCCCTAGTTGTATGTATCACTAGATGACTCCTTGTACCACTATGACGACCCCTTGTACCACTATGACGACCCCTTGTACCACTATGACGACCCCTTATACCACTATGACGACCCCTTATACCACTATGACGACCCCTTGTACCACTATGACGACCCCTTGTACCACTATGACGACCCCTTGTACCTATGATGACTCCTTATACCATGTGATCTCTTGTACCACTACGGGCGACCCCACTCGCACTATGACGGCCTTAGCCACCTGGCGGCAGCGCAGTTAACTAAGACGACCCTTTGTTGTACCATTAGAACGCCCACTTGTACCTTTAGGACGACCACTTATTGTATCATTAGGACGACCTTTTGTTCTATCACTAATACGACTTAACTAACTTGCCTGTAACCTAACGTAACTTAAAACACCCTTAACGTAACCCAGGTTAACATAACCTAACTTAGACACTCTTAACCTAACCCAACCCAGCTTAACCTAACCTAACCTAACCCAACCCAGCTTAACCTAACCCAACCCAGCTTAACCTAACCTAACCTAACCCAACCCAACCCAACCCAACCCAGCTTAACCTAACCTAACACACAACTAATAACATTTTCCTGCCTCACTTTCAGTCCTGTGGTCATGGAACAACACACAAACGTCTACACCTTCTCTGACTGCGAACTCTGACAACTCGTCCCAGCTGCGTAAACATGGGTACCTTGGGAGCGAACCAGCGACGCTTAACACAAGAGGTGAGTACAGTATATACTTGGCCACTGCAGTCCAAAGTGGGGGTAGTGGTTAGTTAGTGTTTGGGTGAGAGTGAATGGGGGCTAATGGTAGTGTGTTTGTGTGTGTGTTGACGAAAAAAAAAAGGATTGAAAATTAACCTTAATACAAACTGTAGATTATTTTCGTACATTTGATATTTTATGTTAAGAAAATTGATAAAAAAAGAAAGAAAAAGTAACAAAACTTATGTAGGAAGTGGGCAACCAACGACCACAAGCCGGCGAATAAAACTCATCCGTCATGGAAAGTGAGAAAACTTTTGGTCGAATGAAATTTAAAACTTTGTATATTTACACGAATTTCTTGAGATTTTAATTTGATATTTTTTTTCAATGTTGTGAATTTACATTATTGAGTAACGAGTCTTGAGGAAGTTAGGTCAGGTCGTTGAAGAAGTGACGTCAGCAGAGGTCAGTGTGAAGATGACCCCTGGAAGGTTGGGTTTTTGTTATGGAGGTCACGGGTGGTTAGTGGGGGTAATGATAAGGTCACGGGTGGTTAGTGAGAGTGAACAAATAACACTTGTTCTTCAGAGTGAGAGTGAAGAAATAACAGTTGTTCTTCGTGTTCTGTAGAGTGAAATCTTGACTAGGTGGAGGGTGAGTGAATGAGTGAAGAAACCGAAGATCGTCTTTACTTTTCGGGAGGTGAATCTTATCCGGCAGTGAGTGTGTGAGTGAGTGTGTGAGAGAGTACGTGTGAGAGTGTGTGTGAGAGAACTCGTGAGTGTGTGAGTGAGTGTGTGACAGAGTGTGAGTGAGAGTGAAGATATGAGACACGCATGCCTTCCAGATTTGAATCTTATCGAGTTGTGT
Organism: Homarus americanus; assembly: GCF_018991925.1. NCBI lineage: Eukaryota > Metazoa > Arthropoda > Malacostraca > Decapoda > Nephropidae > Homarus > Homarus americanus. The sequence continues at coordinate 13,357 of NW_024714006.1, forward strand.
ATAAAAGAGAAAGAGAGAGAGAGAGAGAGAGTGTGTGTGTGTCTGTCTGGTTGTGTGTGTGTGTGTGTGTGTGTGTGTGTGTGTGTGTGTGTGTCTGTCTGTCTGGTTGTGTGAAAAATACTCTAAATATATATATATATATATAATAAAACTCAACAGCTCAACATAACATCGCAACATACTTAGTGGAAAGGAACCAAATATAATCCCCTTGGCTGACAGGTACAAGAAGTAGTTAGTTAGAACTCAGTGAACGAAGGGACGGGTTAGGTAGTGGACGGAGAGACGGTAATGGGGGAAGTTGGTATAAGTAGATATATATATAGTTAGTAGATACATATAGTTAGTAGATAAAGATATATGTATAGAGTTAGTAGATTTGTTATATATGAATTAGTATTTAATAATGTTTGTATATACGAGAAATGAGTGATTTAGTGTAATAATTATTAGTATTTTTTATACACTGCATAATTTAAACCATGTAATTTATGACCGATTTTGACTCCCTGATTCGTGATGTACCGATATGTGAGTCATGATGTACCGATATGTGAGTCATGACGTACCGATATGTGGGTCAATGACGTACCGATATACGAGTCATGACGTACCGATATACGAGTCATGACGTACCGAGAAATGACTCATGTCGTACCGAATTAAGACTCTGAATTACCGATATATGACTCATGACGTAACGATTTATGACTGACGTACCGATTTATGACTATGACACCGATTTTGATTCCTAATACCCGATTTTGACCATTCTGTTCTCTTCACTCTCCTCATTTTCTTTCGTTTTTTCCTCCCTCACAGCTACACACCCTACACCTGGTAGACGTAGACAGCCCGGGTTGACGTAGTTGACAGCTGATGATATCTGTCATCTCTGTCTGTTGCCAAGGATGTGTGGATGGGTCGTTTGGTATTAATTTTTTTTTAACTATCTTCATGTGTGTGTGTGACAATGTGTGAGAGAGAGAGAGAGAGAGAGAGAGAGAGAGAGAGAGAGGAGGGACTTTCTCGCTGTGCCTTGTCCAGGAGTTTAAGCATTAGTAGGACAGGCGGATCCCTCTTGTGCCCTGAGTACGAAAGTAAAGTCAGTCGTAGTGGAGAGCCGAGTTTCACCAAGAGTTTAGGCAGATGTGGAAACACAGCGTCTTGTGGGGGAGGGGAGGATACAGGGAGTAACATTATGTTTTAAGTGTCTTGATAATTAACGCATTAAGGGTTGTAGGTTGGGGAGATAATGGCGTTAAGGGAGTGTATTGTTAAGGAGATAATGGCGTTAAGGGAGTGTATTGTTAAGGGAGATAATGGCGTTAAGGGGAGTGTATTAAAGGGAGATAATGGCGTTAAGGGGAGTGTATTGTTAAAGGGAGATAATGGCGTTAAGGGGAGTGTATTGTTAAGGGAGATAATGGCGTTAAGGGAGTGTATTGTTAAGGGAGATAATGGCGTTAAGGGAGTGTATTGTTAAGGGAGATAATGGCGTTAAGGGAGTGTATTGTTAAGGGAGATAATGGCGTTAAGGGAGTGTATTGTTAAGGGAAATAATGGCGTTAAGGGAGATAATGGCGTTAAGGGAGTGTATTGTTAAGGGAAATAATGGTTTTGAGGGAGTGTATTGTTAAGGGAAATAATGGCGTTAAGGTGTATAATATAATTTTTTTCATAGTTAAGGGCTGTAGTGTTGATGAAGATAGAGAGAGAGAGAGAGAGAGAGAGAGATCGCCACGCCTCGCTCTATAATTTCACACAAGTTATCCTCTGGAAATATTAATTAAGATAAATCTTCTCTGATGATACAAAATGGAAGACGACCCAGGGACCTATTGTGATAATCTATCTCTCTCTCTCTTCCTTTCTTTCTTTCTCTTCTCTCTTTTTTCCTTTCTCTGTTTCTCTTTATCTTTCTCTCTCTTTCTCTAATCATTCTCTCTCTCTCTCTCTCTCTCTCTGTTTCTCTTTATCTTTCTCTCTCTTTCTCTAATCATTCTCTCTCTCTCTCTCTCTCTCTCCTCTCTCTCTCTCTCTCTCTCTCTCTCTCTCTCCTCTACTTAATTTTGTAAACAAGTGTAAAAAATAATTCCTAGAGGAAAAACAATAATAACAAAAACGACGGGAGAAAAGGGGAAGAAGAAGAATAAGGAAGAGAAGAAGATGAATAAGAAGAAGAAGAAGAGGAAGAAGAAGAAGACAAACAGACGATGGACAGACAAACAGACAGATAGATAGACAGCCAGACAAACAGACAGATAGATAGAGAGACAGACAGACAGACAGACAGATTGAGAGACAGGCAGCCAGATAGACAGACAAACCCGGGTAGAAAAGACACCGCCGAGAACAAATGAATGAGAAGCAAGAAAAAAAAAATGTGGAGGTGTGTCTTGGAGATGAGGGGAGGAGGAGGAGGAAGGGGAAGGGGGAGGAAGAGGAAGGGGAAGAGAAGGAAGGAGAAGAAGGTGAGGTGGGGTTATGTGTAGTGAAGAGTAAATAGAGGAAGGAAAGATAGAGAGAGAGAATAATTTGATAAAGGAGGAGGAGGAGGAAGGAGAGAAGGAAAAGGAAGAGAAGTAGGTGAAGGGATCAAGGTAATGTGTGATGAGGTACAGATAAAGTAAGGGGAGAAACAGAGAGAGAGAGAAACATTGTGAAAAAGGAGGAGGAATGGGAGAATGAAAGGAGTGAGAGTATAGATGGGGAGAGAAAGGGGGAAGAGAAAGAAATAAACTACAAAGGTAAATTGAGAGGAGAGTAAGAGAGAGAGACAGAAAGAAAATGAAGAAATAAGAGAGGGAAAGAGTATAGAGAGAGAGAGAGAGAGAGAGAGAGAGAGAGAGAGAGGGAGAGAGTTGCGCAGGAGCTGGATAACAGGGTGTGCGTGGTAGGGGGCAGTCTGGGACAAGACCTCCTCCCTCCCTCCCTCTCTCCCTCTCTCCCTCCCACCCTCCTTGCTCTGTCAGCCTCAGTGTGGTGGTAAAGACTGAGGAGGGCGGACGGTGTGCGCTCCGTGCTCTCTCACTCTCTCTCTCTGTCTCTCTCTTTCTCTCTCGATGGGAAGGAGAAAAAAAAATTGTAACTATATTATATTGCGATCTTGTCATCCCCGCGGCGCAACAAGACGACACGTAAGATAAAACTGAGGGAGATTATCAACACCTCCCTGATTCTAAAGCCTCCCTTATCTCCCTTCCCTCCTGCTGGTGGTGCTGCTGTTGTTTTGACGAGAAATGTTGAACCTGTGAGTGTGGCGACTTTTGTAATTTAACTTGAGACTTTAAATAATAATAAAAAAACCTAAGTATTAACCCCTCCATAAACTATACAAAAGGGGGGTAATATTTCCAGGGAGTTTGAAGGTTAAAGTACTAGGGAGTGTTTGTTCATGTGTCTGTGCATGTGATTATTATTATTATTATCGGTTGATGGTGTTGATAAATATAATATGCGGGATGGATTATTTATGGCGCTGTAAGTTAACTCAAAGTTATTGGTGTTGTGGCTGTGATGATGCGCCTTGAAGAACATACTTATAGAGGCACGGACCAGGGAGAACAAGCAGTAGGAGTAGCAGCAGTAGTAGAAGGTGGAGGAGGAGGAAGCAACAGCCGATCCACAAATCCGTGAGAACACAAGACATAAGATAAAATAAAACAAGAGAAAACAACAAACCTTCACCATCTTGAGAGGAAAAAAAACAGGAAAATAAACAAATCTCCTCCTGAAGGCGTGAGTTAAACACCGCTGATCCAACTTTCCATTAAACTTTTTTGGGGGAAAGGAAATTTTTTGAGGGTCAGATTCTCGTTCTAACTAATAGTCGTCAGAGCCGAAGTGATCCGCCGCTCCTTGGAATTCTCCATCGTCGGGGCCCCAGCCTGAAGAAATCTGATCATCCCGACGGGGAGTGAGTGAATTTACCCGAGGGAGCGAGGAAAGAAGTGGAGGAAGAGGAAAAAGAAGGAGGCTAAGGAAGAGGTAAGAAACGATACGAGAAGAAGACGATGGAGATGAACCTTGTGTCGTGAACATCGTCATCATCATCGTCATCATCATCGTCATCGTCATCGTCATCGTCATCGTCCTTCTGGTGGTGGTGGGGACGGAAGCAGCAACAGACACGAGGACCCTCATTAAAACACTTCAACATGTGGACCTGAGATTATCAAGGTAAGAGTCGACCCCTAGTGTGTAATGGACCAGCTCCAGCCTGGGTATTGTGGCTGCTCAGGTGGAGTGGCCCTATCATACCTTATAATGGTGGCCCTATCATACCTTATAATGGTGGCCCTATCTTATCTTATAATGGTGGCCCTATCTTAATGGTGGCCCTATCTTAATGGTGGCCCTATCTTAATGGTGGCCCTATCTTAATGGTGGCCCTACCTTATAATGGTGGCCCTATCTTATCTTGGTCTCTATCTGTACGGTGGCCCTATTCCACGGTGGCCCTACTTTATAGCTGCACTTTACTCTTTAGTACAATGGTGGCCCACCAGCAATGCAGGTGCCCCACCTTTATAATGGTGGCCCCATTCATTCTATAATGGTGGCCCTATCTTAATGGTGGCCCTATTCATAATGGTGGCCCTATCTTTACCTTATAATGGTGGCCCTATCTTATAATGGTGGCCCTATCCTACCTTATAATGGTGGCCATATTCACTATAATGGTGGCCCTATCTTATAATGGTGGCCCTATCTACCTTATAATGGTGGCCCCATCTTACCTTATAATGGTGGCCCTTATCTTACCTTATAATGGTGGCCCTATCCTATCTTATAATGGTGGCCTCTATCTTACCTTATAATGCGGCCCTATCTTATAATGGTGGCTCTATCTACCTTATAATGGTGGCCCTATCTTATAATGGTAGCCCTATCTTGCTCCCTTTATAATGGTGGCTCTATTCATCTTATAATGGTGGCCCTATTCACCTTATAATTGGTGGCTCTATCTACCTTATAATGTGGCAGTCTCTATCTTTTATAAATGGTGGCCTCTATCCCACCTTATAATGGTGGCTCATTCACCATAATGGTGGCCCCATCCTTACCTTATAATGGTATTCCATCTTACCTTTTTATAATGTGGCTCTATCTTACCTTATAATGGTGGCCCCATTCATAATGGTGGCCCTATCCTTACCTTATAATGGTGGCCCTCATTCACCTTATAATGCAGGCCCTATCCTACCTTATAATGGTGGCCCTATCTTATAATGGTGGCCCTATCTTATAATGGTGGCTCTATCTTACCTTATAATGGTGGCCCTATCTTATAATGGTGGCTCTATCTTACCTTATAATGGTGGCCCTATCTTACCTTATAATGGTGGCTCTATCTTACGCTCCCAGGTGTAAATCGTCCTTAGATTATAATGGGTTAAATTTGTTCATATCGTACACGTGAAAATCGTCATTATCTTTGATTAATTATTTATGGTAAAAATCGCTTCTATCTTAAGACTGTCTAGGTGTAAATCGTTACTTATTTCAGGTTAAGGTGAAAATCGTTACCTGTTTCAAACTATCAAGGTGAAAATCGTTACCTATTTCAGATTATCAAGTGAAATTTTTTTACCTATTTCAGACTATTAAGGTGAAAATCGTTACTTATATCAGATAAGTAAAGTAGAAATCGATTCTATCGCCCATATCGTAGGTTACCGAGATCACGTTTGGTGAAAATACTTCCTGTCGTAGATGACCAACGGTGAAAATAGCCACTACCGCAGTGTCCAGGTGAAAATAACGATTATCTCTCGCTGTCAAGGAGAAATTTGTTCCTCTCTTAGGTAAAATTAAAGGTGAAAATCGTTACCTACTTCAGATTATTAAGGTGAAAATCGCTCCTCAGACACAATCAGAAGTAATTAAAGGTGATAATCGTCCCAATCTTAGGCCAAGAGGTGATAATCGTCCCAATCTTAGGCCAAGAGGTGATAATCGTCCCAATCTTAGGCCAAGAGGTGATAATCGTCCCAATCTTAGGCCAAGAGGTGATAATCGTCCCAATCTCAGTCTCAATTATCGTATGGATCTGAGATTATTAAATATCCCCATAATTATCAAGATAAGATTCGATTTAGTTGTGATTATGAGATTATCAAGATTATGGAAGTCGAACCAGTTATCACGCTGAGATTATTAAGGTGAAAGTCAACCTAAAATTATCAAGCGTCGTCCCACTTATCATCGACTTCCACTTTGTTTATTTATTTTTCTCGTGTATTTTTTTGTTTTTTTGTTTATTTGCATATTTATTTATTTTTTCTTTAGAATTAAATTATTTTGTCGGTAACTTACTGTACCGGTCACTGTACCTGTAACTCACTGTACCGGTCACTTTACCTGTAATTCACTGTACCGGTCACTGTACCTCTAATTCACTGTACTGGTCACTGTACCTGTAATTCACTGTACTGGTAACTCTACCTTTAACATAATGTACCGGTTACTGTACGCGTAACTCACTGTACCGGTGTGGCTGTATCTGTAAAGTGGATTAATGTTCAGTGTGTTGCATAAAACTAATTCGCTATGTATTCTGTAACCCAGCACGGTGTAATAACCTACTGTACATCGTTCTTAATTAATTATGTAGCTTACTGTAACGGACTGTATCGTAGCGCGTACTAATGAACTTTCGGGTGTACTCATTATGTACTGTACTGCATGGTTAGTTGTACAGATAGTCTTGGGAATGTACCTTACTGTAATGTACTGTACTAATGACCATACAGATGTACTCATTCTCTAACTGTGTGTACTGTACTGTAGTAACGATGTCATAAGTACTGTAACTTCCAATCCTTGTACCCTACAGTACTTTAGCTGATGTACTGTACTCTCGCCTCTACAAGTGTACTTAACCTACTAACGTCTGCGGTTAATGAGAGGTGTTCTTAACTGTGCTCTCAACGACGTGTGTAATGATGACCCCCTACAAGTGTATGTACTCAGGTGTACTTGGTCACTCACGTTACTTGTTACTACTTTCTGTACTCTCTCTCACCTTACCTTGCTCTCTATTACAGTGATAAGTTACCTTTATACAGGAAATACCTGACTTAACTCTGGTCTACAGGTATACTAAGATCTAATTAACCTTTCCTGCTTTATAACCACGTATTGTAACTACACACGCACGCACCCCGTTTTAAACCACACGCACCTGTCTACCTGTCGCTAAGTACTCGCTAACCACACTTACTTACGCCCGCCTACCACAATCACCTGTTTATCTTTCTGTAAACTAGCTACCACAATCATGGAACCACATTAACAACCATTTGCCGACCACCTCTTTGTAAACTACCACGATCACGTAACCACACTAACAACCATTTGCCGACCACCTCTTTGTGAACTACCACGATTACAGAACCATATTAACAAATATCATCACCATTCTCGAAATAAACTACCACATTTACCTAACAACCATATCGCCACCTAACAACCATTAGCCAACCCTTCTCAGTAAACTACCGCATTAACCAACCATATTTCAACAAGTTAACCTGAAAACTTATATATTACCAAACACTGATGAGTATTAACGGGTCATATTACAAATCATTATTACCTCTCTTGTTTTACGTAATAGTATTTGTGTTATTTATTTGGTTTCTGTAATATGATCTTCAGTACTGGTAAATATTTGATGTTATTTCCGGGTAATATTTATCTTGGGTTAATATTTTTATGTATATTACCATTTATTTTCGTAATATTTTGTACTTTATGTAATATTTCCTCATGTAATGTTATTGATCTTATGTAATATTCCCTCCTTATGTAATATTATTGATTATCTGATTTACTGACTGACTGGCTGAGAGAACTTTTTACCGAGTCAGTCAACGCTATCGCAGCTTATTGGCCTGTCGACGGCCCCTCCCACTTTTGACTAATGGACCAATAGCATCTCTGGGGGTGTGTCGACGGCCCCTCCCACTTTTGACTAATGGACCAATAGCATCTCTGGGGGTGTGTCTGTTGTTTGTTTTCTTAAGACTCTGCCTCAGATAAACCAATATATGACTATGCCTCTTAACACTTGGATTATTGAGTAGCGTGTAGGTTAGGTTAGGGGAGGATAGGTTAGGTTAGGGAAGGTTAGGGTAGGGAAGGTTTGGTTAGGGTAGGGAAGGTTTGGTTATGGTAGGGAAGGTTAGGTTATGGTAGGGAAGGTTTGGTTAGGGTAGGGAAGGTTAGGTTATGGTAGGGAAGGTTAGGCCAGGCAAGGTTAGGTTAGGCTAGGTTAAATTCTCGAGATGCCGGAAACACATATATAAGGTTAGGTTAAGTTAGGTTAGGTTAGATTACTAGGTTAGGGCAAGTTAAATTAGGTTAGGTTGGATAAATTAATACCAGACACACAGTTGCGTCAATTTAGATTCCCTTCACTTCTGCATTTACAGGGGTCATAAGGTTTTGTGCAGTGTGGCAGCGTTGTGTTTGTTTACATTCGACAGACCTGGACTACGGAATCAAATTAAAACAATATTAAAACAAATATCTCAAAGATAATGATTTGTGGAATGTTTATACGACGAGCCCCTGTAAAGGCACTAGTGGAGGGGACTGTACATCAGGTTAGGTTAAATAACAATAAAAGCCACATGTAGGACAGATTAAGTAACAATAAAAGCCACATGTAGGACAGATTAAGTAACAATAAAAGCCACATGTAGGACAGATTAAGTAACAATAAAAGCCACATGTAGGACAGATTAAGTAACAATAAAAGCCACATGTAGGACAGATTAAGTAACAATAAAAGCCACATGTAGGACAGATTAAGTAACAATAAAAGCCACATGTAGGACAGATTAAGTAACAATAAAGCCACATGTAGGACAGATTAAGTAACAATAAAAGCCACATGTAGGACAGATTAAGTAACAATAAAAGCCACATGTAGGACAGATTAAGTAACAATAAAAGCCCATAGGACAGATTAAGTAACAATAAAAGCCACATGTAGGACAGATTAAGTAACAATAAAAGCCACATGTAGGACAGATTAAATAACAATAAAGCCACATGTAGGACAGATTAAGTAACAATAAAAAGCCACATGTAGGACAGATTAAGTAACAATAAAGCCATGTAGGACAGATT
>NW_024714006.1:27500-30000 GCF_018991925.1 Homarus americanus
AAGGAAGCGATTGGGGAGGATACTCGTTGGGGGAGATGGGGAGCAATATGCATACACACGCTCTGGGGAGATGTCAACTGCAGTTTTTGTTTTGTTTTACACTAGTCTCCCCACACACACACACACAGGGAGACGGGGGTGGAGGGGAGGGGAGAGTGAGGGAAGGCGTTAAGCTGGGTGTTGCATTGCATTATGTTGTCACCTCCCCCCTATTCTCCCAACATCTGTTCCCTTCCCCATAATCCTCTTGTCTCCTCCCCCCTCCCCCCCCCACCTTCTTTCCTCTTCTTCTCCTCCACCGATTCCTACTCTCCCTCCTTCTCTCTCTTCCTCCTTTCGTCCCTTTACTCCATCTTTGATTTTTCCTCTCTCTCTCTCTCTCTCTCTCTCTCTCTCTCTCTCTCTCTCTCTCTCTCTCTCTCGTTTCTCTAGCCAACTTCCCTCACTCCCAACACCTCCCCTCCCACTCCTTACCTCCCCCACTCCAGCACCTCCCCTCCTCCAGCACCTCCCTCCTCCACCACCTCCCCCTCACTCCAGCACCTCCCCTCCTCCAACACCTCCCCTCACTCCAACACCTCCCCACACTACCTTACCTCCCTCTCCAACACCTCCCCACACTCAACAACAACCCCCCTCCCTTACCCTCACCACCTCAAGTCAGTCGCTGTCATTCCTACCTTCGCCTCCCCCACTCACCTCCTCACATCCCTCTCTCGCCTCTCCCTCACCTCCCTCCCTCTCTCCCTCACCTCCCGCACCTCCCGCCCTCTCTCCCTCACCTCCCGCCCTCACCACTCTGAAGCAGGCGAGGTTGCCATGGCAGCCACCCCTCGCCAGGCCACTGAGGCTGTTGCAATCAAACATCCTCCTCCCTCAGGCTGTTATATCCTCCCTCAGGCTTTTATATCCTCCCTCAGGCTTTTATATCCTCCCTCAGGCTGTTATATCCTCCCTCAGGCTGTTATATCCTCCCCCAGGCTGTTATATCCTCCCCCAGGCTGTTATATCCTCCCTCAGGCTTTATATCCTCCCTCAGGCTGTTATATCCTCCCTCAGGCTGTATATCCTCCCTCAGGCTGTTATGTCCTCCTCAGGCTGTTATATCCTCCCTCAGGCTTTTATATCCTCCCTCAGGCTGTTATATCCTCCTCAGGCTGTTACCTGTCCTCCCTCAGGCTGTTATATCCTCCCTCAAGCTGTTATATCCTCCCTCAAGCTGTTATATCCTCCCTCAAGCTGTCATATCCTTCCTCAGGCTGTTCTGTCCTCCCTGAAGGTGTTATATCCTCCCTCAAGCTGTTATATCCTCCCTCAGGCTGTTATATCATCCCTCAGGCTGTTATATCATCCCTCAGGCTGTTATATCCTCCCTCAAGCTGTTATATCCTCCCTCAAGCTGTTATATCCTCCTGCTGTTATCATCCTAGGCTGTTTATCCTCCTGGCTATCCTCCCTCAGGCTGTTATATCCTCCCTCAAGCTGTTATATCCTCCCTCAAGCTGTTATATCCTCCCTCAAGCTGTCATATCCTTCCTCAGGCTGTTCTGTCCTCCCTGAAGGTGTTATATCCTCCCTCAAGCTGTTATATCCTCCCTCAGGCTGTTATATCATCCCTCAGGCTGTTATATCATCCCTCAGGCTGTTATATCCTCCCTCAAGCTGTTATATCCTCCCTCAAGCTGTTATATCCTCCCTCAGGCTGTTATATCCTCCCTCAAGCTGTTATATCCTCCCTCAAGCTGTTATGTGTTGGTGTTTAGTGTAGTTTGAGGTCAAGGCTGGGGTTAGTGACAGTATGGCTCGACTGTTATTGATGCTATGAATTTAAGTTAATTTGATATTATATAAAAATAAAATGTGTGTTTTTCTCATCTGACCAACGTACAGTGGTATTGATATTTGTTCAAAGATTATTCAACATGTCTGATCTTGCCTCAGACAATGTTGGTCAACTTGCTAAGCTTGGATGATATTAGAAAAGGCTTTAATATAAAAACTCAAGTCAGTTTGGTTGAAGCTTGAATGTCCGTAAAGTGAAGACTGCAACTGGCCGTTAGCGCTGTGTGTACCAAACTATACTCAGAGTAATCATATATGTAAAATGTCTGTGATTTAACTGCCAAACGAAAGTGTTGTTGTGAATCCTTTTTGTTTTAATGTGACAATTAAATAATTGTATCGAATTGTAATTGAAAAGTACATGAATTGAACTGTAATTGATGATTTCTTGTTCTTAAATTATTTAAATTGAATTGGAATTGATATATTTTTATTTTGTGGGATTTGAATTGGAATTGACGACTCTGAATTGATATCATCCATTGTTGGGGTGGAGTGTGTTTTATTGTTATTGTGCCAAAATTGATATTACTACTACTACTACTACTACTACTACTACTACTACTACTACTACTATTCATACTACTACTACTAATACTACTACATTACTAATACATTACTACTACAGCCTCCCCCAATAGCCACACCTTCGTCACTA
>NW_024714006.1:35000-92500 GCF_018991925.1 Homarus americanus
CACACACACACACACACACACACACACGCACATACACACACACACACACACACACAGCATCACCTCTCTTACTAAGGTATTGTACTGTTGATATTGTCAGGCTGGTTTCTTTTATTATTATTATTATTATTATTATTATTATTATTATTATTGTGTTTGCGGTGATTATTGTAAATATTTGTGTATTTAATAATTTGACACCTGGCACGGAGCCACCACACACCTGACACGGAGACACCACACACCTGACACGGAGGCACCATACACCTGACAGGGAGCCACCACCACATACCTGACACGGAAGCACCACCCTACAACCTGACACGGAGCCACCACACACCTGACACGGAGACACCACACACCTGACACGGAGCCACCACATACGGCACGATACCTGGGGCGGGAATATGACTGATTGGTAAGACACGTGACAGTTATTGACGTCTCCACTTTACTTCACGTCACAGGCGAGGAAATGATCAAGTCTAACATCTGACGTCATGACAAAAGAGGCAGATGTGAGAGACAGGTGTGAGAGACAGGTGCAAGACAGGTGTGAGACAGGTGCGAGACAGGTGTGAGAGACAGGGGTGTGAGACAGATGTGAGAGACTGGGTGTGAGAGACAGGGGTGTAAGGGACAGGTGCGAGACAGGGGTGTGAGGCAGGTGTGTGAGACGGGTGCGAGAGCCGGTTGGGAGACAGATGCGAGAGACGGGTGTGTGAGGCAGATATTCAGTTTCGTTACCATGAGAACGGACGACCTACCCTCACCTCCCCCCCCCCTCATTCATTCTCACTCACCCCTCTTCATCTCTCACCATCTGAACGCTACTTAGGGGTGGAGGATTAGGTGGGGTTAAATTAGGTTAGGTTAGTGTTAGCTAGCGTTAGATTAAGGTAACGTTAGGTTAGGTTAGGTTAGCGTTGTCTTAGTGTTAGATTAGCGTTAGGTTAAGTTAGGTTGGGTAATCGTTAGGCTAGTGTTTGATTGATTAAGTTAGGTTAGTGTTAGGTTAAGTTAGGTTACTATTAGGTTAAGGTTAGGTTAGAGTTAGTTTAGTCTTAGGCTAGTGTTAGGTTAGGTTATTAACGGTAGGATGGTGTAAGGTTAAGTTAGGTTAGGTAAGGTTAGGTTAGGTTATTAACGGTAGGATGGTGTAAGGTTAAGTTAGGTTAGGTTAAGTTAGGTTATTAATATGAGGGTGATCATGGGTGTGTTAATCTTCATGTGATCCTCCACTAAATACAATAACAACTACAACACACACACACACTCGGCTCACCTAACCTGTTATGGCGTCTGTCTGCTGCGTAATTATCAACATCATAGAGACCGTATTAATGAAGCTGTACTAACTCTCTCCCCTCACTCACCTCATGTCCCTCACTTACTCCCCTCACTCATTCCTCTTAATCACTCCTCTCACTCACTCACTCACTCATCTTATTCACCACCCTCACTCAGTTCCCTCACTCACTACCCTCTCACTCTCAGTACTTCATCAACACGGCGCCTAGACCTACACACACTCACTCACACCCTGCCGTTACATTGTTGATAATGTGTATATTTACACTGTCACTTGAGTGGTGTGTGTGTGTGTGTGTGTGTGTGTGTGTGTGTGTGTGTGTGTGTGTATGTGTATGTGTGTGTGTGTGTAGAGCGTGAGGCATTAAATAAGTGTTGTCATAGTAACATTTCCCAGGATAATAATATTTTTTCTGGTGCTAAAGAAAACGCTGACATGAGACAGTCTCTAGGGGTAACTGCAATAAAGACTTCACTAGTACGAGAATTACCCTGTCATGGTAACCTGGATGATGATTAACTCTATTATTAATATATATCGTTGAGTGAGACAGTTTACCCACCTAATCATACTTGATGTGTTCCTTCAGTGTGTGTTGCCATGAGTCACGTCACAGTGCTGGGTTTTATGCAAATTGGTGAATATTATGTAAATTATGTACTAGTGCAATTTTTCCCGTTATCAAAGTTTGGTACAGTATTTTGTTTTGTTGTGGGAGTTATACTGTAATTAGTGTTATTGTTATTATTAATATTACATTATTATTATTATTATTATTATTATTATTATTATTACTATTATTATTATTATTATTATTATTATTACTATTATTATTATTATTAGTATTATTATTATATCTCAGTTCTCTTCCAACAAGCATTAATTTTGTCGTCAGTGAAACGCATAAACCCGGAGTATTCATCCACAGCCAATCATCTCCCAGGATGACTAACAGAGATATTATCATTGGCTGGGAACGCTATAGTCGTGTACCAACATGAAGCTCCATGTTTGAACACGAGTGAAGTGCTCCCAGCCAATGACCGTGCCTTTGGTAATCATCCAAGAGATACGATTGGTTAAATATCTCGGTCTAATCTGTGTGAGGGAAGAGACTGATGTATCTGTGCCTGACGAGGTTATTGACCAGTCATAAGTAATGCTGAATAAATTATGATAATTTTAAATGTGTTACACCAGATTAATCTTTTTATACTTGGGCTGATTTTTGACCGTGGGATATTGTGGTCACCCCGCGTGTGTAGGGTGTGTGTAGGGTGTGTGTAAGGGGTGTGGGAGTGTGTGTAGGGGTGTGTTTGAGGGCGTGTAGGAGTGTTTGTGTAGGTGGGTGTGGTGTGGGTCTATGTATATACAGGTATGTGTATATATGTATGTATATCTGTGTGTTTGTATACGCGTGTTAATTGATAATAATATTTATGAGCTGTCAACACTACCTCATCTGTTAAAGCAGAGTCCCATCGTACACCTGGGTCGACTCGGGGCGCCCCACTGATCGTCTGACCGGGAGGACTCGAACTTTGGTGGCGAGTGTATTATCCACTATACCACCGATGCCCCGTGTTTTTATATATTTAAATAAGTAATATACATTTATAGGGGAAGTTACATTAATAAATAAATATTGTATGTATATTAGTCACTACACATTTGAGTAATGTTAATGATTGATTTATATATCTGTCCGTCCGTCCAAGTTGCATTTCCCACGCCTGGCTACAAAAACTTCAAATACGGCCATCATTTTTTTTATTAATTACCTCGGGGTTAATGAGTCACCTTATCGTAATTACCTGACCTCATCAACATTACCTGACCTCATCAACATTACCTGACCTCATCAACATTACCTGACCTCATCAACATTACCTGACCTCATCAACATTACCTGACCTCATCAACATTACTTGATATGTACTGTACATATATTATTAGTAGACAGGAATATACAACAAGCAGGAATAATCAACATTTCTATAAAATTAACAGCAGTAATCAGGTATATACATTAAGCAGCAGTAAGCAGGTATATACATTAAGCAGCAGTAATCAGGTATATACATCAAGCAGCAGTAAGCAGGTATATACATCAAGCAGAAGTTAGCAGGCACATCTGTCAAGCAGGGTGTAGTATTGTTGCGGGCCTGGCGAGGAGTGTTTTATATACCTCAAACATAAATAGCTCCCGGACTGTTTGCTTCCTTGAGTATGTTGACACACACACACACTGAGAGCCAACGATTGTCTGATTGTTTGTGTGTGTGTGTGTGTTTTATGGCCTTGGATCTTGTTTGTTTGTTGGTCTTTTTGTTTGTTGATTTGTTGATCTGTTTGTTTGTTTGTTTATAGTTTTGTTTGATATTTTTGTTGTTGTTATACGGAAGAAGAGAAGAGGAGGAATGCAATTAGGAAGATGACAAGTAGAAATAGAGTAAAAACATGAGAGGTGATGAACGAAGGAGCCGGTAAATATTTAGAGAGATAATTCTTGAGGCGTAGAGACCATGATGGGTGTGTGTGTGTGTGTGTGTAGTGGTGTGGTGTGTGTAGTGGTGTGTGTGTGTGTAGTGGTGTGTGTAGTGGTGGTGTGTGTAGTGGTGTGTGTGTGTGTAGTGGTGTGTGTAGTGGTGGTGTGGTGGTGTGTGTAGTGGTGGTGTGGTGATGTTGTGTGGCGGTGTGTGGTGGAGGTGTGGTGGTGGATGATGCTTGTGGGATGATAATAATGGTAGCTGGTGTGTGTAGAGTCTGGATGAACAGATATATAATATAATAATGGTGGCCCCTGGTGTGGCCGGCCCAGGGGCCACCTCGGCGTGAATTTGTTTAAGGTGTAGAAGCTGTCGCCAACACAACAACCACACCCTGAGTTAACGAGCTGCATGACCCAGTGTCAAGGAATAGTCCGAGAAGACCGGACAACTCGCCAACTGCACTGGCTAACCATTACCCCGGAACACCATCCGCAAATCAATTAACATCCAGGTTCCCAATTACCGCTGAGTAGACAGAGGCAAATGGCGTAAAGAAACTTGCCCATAGTTTTACCCTGCTCGGGGATCAAACCTGGATCCGCTCACTTGCGAGGCGAGCATGCTGACCATTACACCACAGGTCGCCACGGAAGAACACACACACACACACACACACACACACACAGCAATACCCCACCAACCTCCAGACTCGGGCTAATGATACCAGCACGGCGATAACGGTGATGGTGGCAACATTTCCTTAGCAAGTTGCAGTACCGAGAAGATTTACTGAACGAGGTAGTGGAGGGGAACTTGACCTGACCTGACTTAATCTCACCTAACCTTATTTTTTTGTTTCTAGCCTTATCTTACTTAATCTAATCCAGCGTTTCTTTACCTAAGCTGACCTAATCTAATCAGAATTAAGCTAATCTAACCAAATTTGACCTAACCTAACATAACCTAACCTAACCTATTCTGACGTACTGACTTCTCTCCCCCCCTTCCTTCCCATCTTCCCTCTATCCCCATCCTTCCCATCTGTTCTATTTACCCTCTCCTTCCCCTTTACCCTCATCTCTCTTCCTCCTTCCTACCTCACTCTCCTTCACCCTCCCTCACTTCCCTCGGCCCCAACCCTCTCACCCTCTCTCTTTCCTTTCCTTCCTTCCTCCCTCTGTCTTTCCTTCCCCCTTCCCCATACCCTCCTTCCTTTCCTTCCTCTCTTATCCCCTCTACCATTCATCCCTTCTCACCCCCTGATCCCACCTCCTTCCCCCCAACCCCCATCCTCTCTCCTTCTTTTCCTTAGTCCTTCTTACCTCCTCACTTCTCTTCGTCCTCTACTAATCTCCCTCCCCCCCTCTTCCATCAGTGATTGGTGTGCAGTCCAGAGATTATTTTCGCGATTTATTACCTTATATTTTTGCCTTAACCGGACATTTAAAGGGACCAAGGCATAAATATTTATAATATCCCTGCAGTGTCGCCATACATCATCCGCCCTCTTGTTATTAAACGATACGCCCTCACTACATGGTGACTCCTCATGGCTGCCGGGAGAGGTTGGCAACACTGGTTAATATTATACACTTCATTAGATAGGAAACTTCGGAAGAGATATTGGCAACACTGGTTAATAGACACTTCATTAAATAGCAACTTCGGAAGAGATATTGGCAACACTGGTTAATAGACACTTCATTAAATAGCAACTTCGGAAGAGATATTGGCAACACTGGTTAATAGACACTTCATTAAATAGCAACTTCGGAAGAGATATTGGCAACACTGGTTAATAGACACTTCATTAAATAGCAACTCCTGAAGGGTGAGAGGAGGATCTGGTATCACTGGTTAAATATTATGCCCCAACCGGTTACTGCGGGCCATGGTAATGCTTTCGGTCCTGTCTGTCTGTCTGTCTGTCTGTCTGTCTGCTGGTCTGCCTGTCTGTTTGTCTGCTCTGCTCCGCTTGTCTGCCTGTCTTTTTATCGTAATCAACTCTACCTCCACCGTCCTCTGCACTACCACCTTCTCCACCACTGCCACCATGTCCACTACCACCACCACCACGTCACCCTCTTCCTGCAACACATTTCAATCCTGCCATAACTTTCAACATATAAACCTCATCCTTCATGTTCCATCACCCGGCTGGCTTAAAGCCTCTCAAGGTGTGGCCACTATCTAATGCTCACCCACCCTCTTGTGTTCGTCCATCCCCGTAAACTGTTCTCAGTGTGGCTGTAACTAGAGGTTGGTTGGTTGGTTAGTCTTGTACCGAATAGTGTGGTTGGTTAGGTTGGTTACATACTGAAGGTTGATGGTACAAATAGATTCTTAACCTAACCAAACCACACCTAACCTAACCTAACCTAACCTAACCTAACCTAACCTAACCAAACCTAACTACACCTGACCTAACCTGATCTAAACGTAACATGTAAACAGCATCACATGTATAAATAAATAAATAAATAAACGCTCTATGAAGATTATAAACAACATATTCATCATTTAGAAAGGCGAAAAAAAAAGTAAATATATCCCTCCCTCTCGGTAGTCCACTTCAGTCAGGTCAGTAGATACTGCTCACTAGGCCGGGTCTAACACTGGCAGAAATGCAAAGTGGAGATGGAGGACTGTGGTAACGTGAGGGAGGATAAGTGTTGGAGATCATGCAACGTCAGATCAATGAATATGGAGTTTGTGTTTACGTTTAGCATGTATAAGTGGAGGAGGTGGTAGGTGGTGGCTGTGGTGGTGGTGGTAGTGATGGTGGTAGTAGTGGTGGTGGTGGTGGCTGTGGTGGTGGTGGTAGTGGTGATAGAAGTAGTAGTGGTGGTTGTGGTGGTGGTGGTAGTAGTGGTGGTGGTGGTTGTGGTGGTGGTGGTGGTAGTAGTGGTGATAGAAGTAGTAGTGGTGGTGATTGCTGGTGGGGATGGGAGTAGTGTTGGTGGTGGTAGTAGTAGTAGTAGTTGTGGTGGTGATGATAATGGTAGTAGTAGGAGTGATAGAAGTAGTAGTGGTGGTGGTGGTGGTAGTAATAGTAGCGGTGATAAAGTGAATGAAAATAGTAATGGTGTGGTCGTGTGTCCAGTAGTGTGGTCGTGTGTCCAGTAATGTGGTCGTCTGTTCTGTCACATATACACCTTCACTCGCCACCACACCCAAACAGACAGACAGGTACAGTAATTAGTCCTCACCACAGATTTTCCACACGTTTCCTCTTTCAGAAATTATACTGAAAAAATTGTACTGTTCTCAAATTTCATCGTTTTTTTCTTCAGATTTACGAAGGGAAAATCTCTTTTGTGGGGCCGTAACAAAAAATAAATAGAAAAAAGTGAATTAAAAAATAAATAAATAATTTTTTTTTTTTGGACCGTAAAAAAAAAAGCAGTGATCCCAAATTTATAATATACTTTTATGTTTTTATTTAGGGGGAAAAAAACAGTCACATTTACATCATATTTAGAAAAAGATAAATTACCATTTTTTTTTCTATCACGATTTTCAAGATTAAAAACATAAATTTACTTAATATTTATTTTATTTTTTTGAGAATTACGAAAAGAAAAATCAGGTACATTATTTTTTTTAGTCGCGTTTATTGAGAAAAAAAACATGACGTCGTATTCCAACGCTTTTCTTGGCCATAAGGAAAAACCAAACAAATTTCCCTCAAATCTGCGGGAAAAAACCTAAAATTTAGTGACAAGGAAAAAAATATAATGTTTCAGCGTTAATGTATAAACGTAAAGGAGGGAATAAATGTTTGTTTTGTATTGTGTAGAGAGAGAGAGAGAGAGAGAGAGAGAGAGAGAGAGAGAGAGAGAGAGAGCCCACTAAACTAAAATTAAACATCATGAATCACCCCGAAAGTTCAAGACTTCCTTCATTTACTTACTACGCCTGTTTGTGTGCGTATGTGCGTATGTATGTATGTATGTATGTATGTATGTAGCCCCAACATTTCACACTATAAACATACAGTATCTCCTCCTGTGCCATAGTAGGTGCACACACACACACACACACACACACACACACACACACACACACACACACACACACACACACCACACACACACACACACACACACACACACACACACACACACACACACACACACACACACACACATGACATCCTGGTGGCCACACAGGCTTATGAGTGGGTCTATATACAGTGGGATTCTCTTTGACTCAGGGAGAAGATAATCGGGACTATATCAGATTGGGTTGTTGAGGGCTGTTGTGGTGGTAGTGTGAATTGTGGTTGTGGTTGGTGTGAGTTGTGGTTGGTGTGTGGTGGTTGGTGGTAGTGTGAATTGTGGTTGTGGGTGGTTGGTGTGTGGAGCTGTTGGTGTGTGTGTGTGGTAGTGTGAATTGTGGTTGTGGTGGTTGGTGTGAGTTGTGGTTGGTGTGTGTGGTTGGTGTAGTGGAATTGTGGTTGTGGTGGTTGGTGTGAGTTGTGGTTGGTGTGTGGTGGTTGGTGGTAGTGAATTGTGGTTGTGGTGGTTGGTGAGTTGTGGTTGGTGTGTGGTTGGTGGTAGTGTGAATTGTGGTTGTGGTGGTTGGTGGAGTTGTGGTTGGTGTGGTGGTTGGTAGGTAGTAATGGTTGGTGTGTGGTGGTTGTGTGGTGTGTGGTTGGTAGGTAGTGTGAATTGTGGTTGTGGTGGTTGGGAGTTGTGTGTGTGTGGTGTAGGTGAATGTGTGTGTGTTGTAGTTGTGGTTGGGATGGTGGAGTTGTGGTTGGTGTGCTGGTCTTGGATAACATAAAGAATAATTTCTCTTTCCTTTTCTCCCTTCTCTTTTCATTTCTGTCTCTGTCTCCTGTTTTCTTTCTCTCATTTCATTATCTGTCTCTCCCTTTCTCATTTCTCTCTCTCTCTTATCCATTCTTAATCAAACACTTATTCATTACTGTCTCTTATTCTATATTCAGTTGCATAATTAATTTCCGCTCTTATTCTTTATTGCACTTTATCTCTGTCTCCCTCTCCCTTTATTTCCCTTTACTTATTCAATGGTTTATTAATATTAGGCGCTGGAGGTTGTGGCGACGGTGGTGATGGCTGTGGTGGCGCTGGTCATGGCTGTGGTGGCGGTGGTGATGGCTGTGGTGGCGCTGGTCATGGCTGTGGTGGCGTTGATGATGGCTGTGGTGGTGCTGGTCAGCTGTGGTGGCGCTGGTCATGGCTGTGGTGGTGATGGTCATGTTGTGGTGGCGCTTGGTCATGGCTGTGGTGGCGCTGATGATGGCTGTGGTGGTGCTGGTGATGGCTGTGGTAAGGGTGGTGATGGCTGTGGTGGCGCTGGTCATGGCTGTGGTGGCGCTGGTGATGGCTGGTGGTGATGGCTGTGGTGGGGTAGGTTGTGGTAGAGGCTGTGGTGGGAGGCTGTGGTGGTGGAGGCTGTGGTGAGGCTGTGGTGGTGGCGGTTGTGGTGGAGGCTGTGGTGGCGGCTGTGGTGGTGGGGCTGTGGTGGGAGGCTGTGGTGGTGGAGGCTGTGATGGTGAAGGCTGTGGTGGAGGCTGTGGTGGTGGCGGCTGTGGTGGGAGGCTGGTGGAGGCTGTGGTGGTGGCGGCTGTGGGAGGCTGTGGTGGCGGCTGTGGGGGCTAATGTGTCCTCCAGCCCTCTCGCCCATCTAGTATCATTATGTGGACTCCATTCATCTCGCTCGTCCAGCTCCGGGAAATTACGTCTTATTCCGTCATTATGTCTCTCTTCAACTCTCTCTCTCCTTTCTTTTCTTTCTTTGGGTCAACTTTCTTTTGTTCGACATTTTCCTTTTTCTCGGACGTCCAGTTTGGCTTCAACTTGGACATTTTATTTTTGTTGGACTTTCTTTTCTCTTTAACTTTCTCTTTGGACTTTCACTTTTGTTTGATTTCTTATATTTTCTTTACTTTATTTCAACTTTCTCTTGTTTCTTGGATTATATTTGTTTAATTTATTGTTTTTGTTTGGCGATTTTATTTTTCTATTTTATTTTATTTGTTTTTGTTTATCTTTCTTTTTATCTCTAACTTTCTTAATGTAGTTTTGTTTCTTTAATTTTCTCTTTCATAGTTTTCTTCAGTTTTTACAGTAATTTTTTTTCACTTTTTTATATTTTCAAATTCTTTAGATATTTTATTTTGTATTTTCTGTAATCAATATTTTATTTATTTTTATCCAAAGACAAGTATTTTTTAATTATTTTATTACTTTGTTGGGAAAAAGTAACACTTATAAATAATAAAAAAAAGTGCCTTACAATTTTAATCTTTTATGTACTTGAGAAAAAATCAAGACACACCAACATTAATCTTTCATATATGGAGTGAAAAAATCCTTCAAATATTAATGAACTAATTGCACGAAGCTCTGCAACGGTGTGCAATCAACCATCTCTTCCTGACGTGTTGTGTTTTTCACCAGCTTAAAATGCAAACCCATCCTGCAAATTAAACCAACTTGTGTTTTATGATGCTTAAGCTGGTAGTTTTATCTCTAACAGCTTGAAGATTTTTTTTTTAGGTGAGGATTATAGACTGTGATTTACTGTGTGTGTGTGTGTGTGTGTGTGTGTGTGTGTGTGTGTGTGTGTCTGTGTCTGTGTGTGTGTCTGTGTGTGTGTGTGTGTGTGTGTGTGTGTGTGTGTGTGTGTCTGTGTGTGTGTGTGTGTGACCTGACAGACAAATAATTAGCCATTCTTCTGACGGACAGATAATCAGACACTTAATCAGCCATCCTCTTGACGGACATAAAATCAGCGCCTTTTAAACTAGTCTTTTGTATGAAGACATTATGCAGAGTCAACCATGCCAGCCAAACGAACTTCATTTTCGAGGCGTAATAGCTTTGGGGAGGGGGTGAGGGGAGGGGTGGAGGGGGGGAGGGGTGAGGGGGAGGGGTGGGGAGAGGGAGGGGTGAGGGGGGAGGGTGAGGAGGAGGGGGTGAGGGGGAGAGGAGGGAGGGAGGGATGGGGTGACATAGAGGCACACTCACCCACCTTTTGTTGTGTCAAGTCGTATATCAAGTGACACACTCACATGGGAGTCTCTCTCTCTCTCTCTCTCTCTCTCTCTCTCTCTCTCTTCCTCCTATGAGAAAGTCTCCTTCACTCCTCCTCCCTACTCAATATATCCTTCTGCCCTTCCCACCCATCTATATCTCACCCCTCACCCCACCCTCACCCCACCCCTCACCCCACCCACTCACCCCACCCCCTCACCCCACCCCCCTCACCCCACCCACTCACCCCACCCCTCACCCCACCCACTCACCCCACCCACTCACCCCACCCTCACCCCCACCCCCTCACCCCACCCCTCACCCCCACCCTTCACCCCTCACCCACACCCCCAACTTAGGTCAGAATCCAAGTATAATAAAATTCTTTTAATCTTCGACTGTGCTGACTTGAGATTACTTTTAATTATCTCATTTGCATACTGCTAGCTGCTGGTGACCTGAAAGTCGGGTATGAGTTAATCCACCCTCCCCCTCCCTCCCCGTCCCCTCCCCTCTCTCCCATCCCCCTTTACATGTGTCGTCTGATTGCCCGGTCATTAGGGGTCACTTTAGGAGTAGTTAAGATGACGCAGGTGAGATGAGTGTGTGTGTGTGTGTGTGTGTGTTTGTGTGTGTGTGTGTGTGTGTGTAGTGATGATGATGATGATGATGATGATGATGATGATGAAGATAACCTCTACTCACTCATCACTCCTACTTACTCTCCCTCCCTCCACCACCACACTCCCTCCCTCCCTCCCTCCTCCTCCCTCCTCCTCCTCCTCCCTCCTCCCTCCACCATCCTCGTACCCAAAATATAATCACTAACAATAACAAACAAACAAACAAAGAACAAAACTGGAATTCAAACCTGAGAAAGACCCAACCAATCATAATAATTACAAAGATAATACCGACAATTAACTCTAAATACACCTGTTTACAATTTACAATGTCATTTACAGCAAAGAAAGAAAACAATTTTACACACCCAACCTAACACACCCAACCTAACACACTCCAACCTAACACACCCTAACCTAACACACCCTAACCTAACACACCCTAACCTAATACACCCTAACCTAACACACCTAACCTAACACACCCCAACCTAACACACCCCAACCTAACACACCCCAACCCAACACACCCCAACCTACACACCCCAACCTAACACACCCCAACCTAACACACCCCAACCTAACACACCCCAACCTAACACACCCCAACCTAACACACCCCAACCTAACACACCCCAACCTAACACACCCCAACCTAACACACCCCAACCTAACACACCCCAACCTAACACACCCAACCTAACACACCCCAACCTAACACACCCCAACCTAACACACCCCAACCTAACACACCCCAACCTAACACACCCCAACCTAACACACCCCAACTACCACACCCAACCAACACACCCCAACCTAACACACCCCAACCTAACACACCCAACCTAACATAATCAACTCAACACACCCCAACCTACACACCACCTAACACACCCCAACCAACACACCCCAACCTAACACACCCAACCTACACACCCCAACCTAACACACCCCACCTAACACACCCTACCTAACACACCCAACCTAACACACCCACCAACACACCAACCTAACACACCCCACCTAACACACCTAACCCAACACACACCCAACACACACCCAACCCAACACACCCCAACCTAACACACCCCAACCTCACACCCCAACCTAACACACCCCAACCTAACACACCCCAACCCAACACACCCAACCTAACACACCCCAACCAACACACCCCAACCTACACCCAACCTAACACACCCCAACCAACACACCCCAACCTAACACACCCAACCCAATACACCCCAACCTAACACACCCAACCTAACACACCCCAACCTAACACACCCCAACCTAACACACACCCAACCTAACACACCCCAACCTAACACACCCCAACCTAACACACCCCACAACCTAACACACCCCAACCTAACACACCCCAACCTAACACACCCCAACCTAACACACCAACCTAACACACACCCCAACCCAACTTAACCAAATCTTCAATCTCTTTGTTTTCGTATCTGGTGACCTTTGACCTTTGGTACTCGTAATAGGATCACCATATTATTTTTATGTGTTAGCTATTGATCCAGGGACCTTGCTAGTGGGGTTATTTGCTAGTAGGTGAGGCAGGTGGTGAGTGGATGGTACTCTAATTGATTGATTGTTTGGTTGATTGACTGATAGTTTGTTTGATTAACTTTTTGATTCATTGTTTGATTGACTGTTTAATTGATTGACTGATTGGTTGATTGTTTAATTGATTGACTGATTGGTTGATTGTTTGATTGATTGATTGTTTGATTAATTATTGTTTGATTGTTTGATTGATTGATTAATTGACTGTTTGATTGATTCTTTGATTAATTGATTGATTGATTATTTCATTGACTGATTTTTTGATTGATTGATTGACTGTTTAATTGATTGTTTGATTGATTAGCTGAACCATTTGTGTACAGTGTATACATACTAAATTTCATACACAAACCACGTAACCCATAACAAAGTATTCATAGTCCAAAAATACACTTATATATATACACACGGATTCATATAGACTACTATCATTACACATAGACCAGAGTATTCATACACATTATGGTATGCAGATATGTAATTTGTATGTAGAGTTGTGTATGTATATTCATATGTGTGTGTCAAGCCAGTTGTTATTAAGTTATGGTCTCGTCTACAGGTAATTACGTGTTCCTACATGAAGTGTGTGTGTGTGTGTGTGTGTGATTTATTTCCTGTTTTCTGTTTCTTGTTTGTACTCTCTCTCTCTCTCTCTCTCTCTCTCTCTCTCTCTCTCTCTCTCAAGATAAAGAGACCTGAACCAATATCATCTGGGGGTCACATTCCACCAGTTGCTTGACTTAGGTATTCCTGAGCCTTCTGACCCACTTACTCTGTGTGTGTGTGTGTGTGTGTGTGTCATTGGTTAAACTTACACACACACACACACGACTTCCACCTAAAGTTTTTTACAACTTCTACATTAAAAGCAGCGGTAACTGTTTCCTTTTTCTCTCGCTTGGACTTGAGGGTCGTGCTTGTCATTGCTTGCCCTTGTCCTTGTTCTTGTCCGTGTCACTGTGTTTGTTCTTGTCCTTGCTAAGTGAAATTTTAATTGGATATAAAAGTTGGAAGGTGTTGAGGATGGTGCAAGGTTTAGTGCAATATTCTCTTAATGTTTTGTTTTTTCGTGACTTTGTTTTGAATGTATTTCTCTTGTGTGTTTTAATGTGTTTGTTTTATTTTCTTTCTCTGTTTGTTTTGTTGTATTTGTTTTAGTTTATATTGTGTGCGTGTTTTAATTTGTGTGTTGTATGTGTTTTAATTTGGTTGTTGTTTTATTGTATTTTTCTTTGGTTTAATGTTTGTTTTATTGTATTTCTGTGTTTTAGTGTCTTTGTTTTAATGTATTTGTTTTTCTTTATATCATTGTATTTCTCAGCTAAGGTCTTTAAACACACTATCTGTTGTTTATTATGGTGCGTGTTGTGATAGTAGAGGATATTATTATTATTATTATTATTATTATTATTATTATTATTATTATTATTATTATTACTATAACTATTATTATTATTATTATTATTATTATTATTATTATTATTATTATTATATTTATGATTTTTATTATTATTATTATTATTATTATTATTATTATTATTATTATATTTATGATTTTTATTATTATTATTATTATTATTATTATTATTATTATTATTATATTATTATTATTATTATTATTATTATATTTATGATTTTTATTATTATTATTATTATTATTATTATTATTATTACTATTACTATTATTATTATTATTATTATTGTTGTTGTTCAATATCAAGTCTTTCCTTACGTGTGTGTGTTTCTCTTGTATTTACAGGTAAGCGAAAATGTGTGCTGACAGTCTGACACAAGTAGGTGGTGGAAGCTGACAGTCAGGAGGGAACTGAAGTCCCTGACGTTGGAGGCTGACAACCTACCAACAAATATCAGGTAACGTACTGGGAGCTTTTGGGTGGTTGTATCATGTAAGGTACAGTGGCTGAGTGGATAACGCGCTCACCAACTATCCCAAAAGGTCACTGGTTCGCGGCTGGGCACCTCTAGTCCACCCAGATGTGAATGGGTACCTAACTGACCTCAATGGGACGTTAGTTTTATGGGACCCACTTCACCCTTTTGGTACAGTGAGGTAGAGACGCTACTTATATTCGTAAAGTGAGATAGGGAGAGAAAATAACCATGTAAAGTGAGATAGGGAGAGAAAATATCCCTGTAAAGTGAGATAGAGAGAGAGAGAGAGAGAGAGATACAGTATATTCTCCCACACCGAGAAACATTATCCCCCATCATTTAGACTCCCATAAGAGATTCAACATAATGTGTCTCTTGTTATACGTTACTGGTACAAGATGTTGACTGTGGGAAATATTCGAGCACTTGTTTTATAAGAGAGAGTTTAAGTTTTTGTTATGATATTTAATGTTTGTTTAATAGCCTGTTAGACATCTAGTATAACGCATCACTTTACAACATTTACCAGAAAGTTAGATGAAAATATTGAAAAAAAAAGGAAAATAAAACCTATTTTCTGATAATGTATTAAAGTTGTCATGGTTTTCGTGTGTGTTGATAGGTTTTAGACAAGATTTTTAGCTTATCCAACGGGTGAGTATGATGATCTGGCGTTCGTCCGTGGCCTAATCTTAGTGTAAACGTGATAATTCTTGAACAAATTGACGGATCATCTTGAAACTTGAGAGAGAGATTTTGTGGTGCCCCCGGAGAGCTGAGATTGAGTTTGAGGAAATAGACTTGATCCGATAATTCCAACCAGGAGAAAAGAGAATGAAGATGTTCGGGGATATAACAGGTGTTCGACTTTCATAATAAGATCTCTTTTTGAAACTCGTCAGTAATTGTAACATTCACCTAACCTGACCTGACCTGACCTGACCTAACCTGACCTAACCTAACCAAACCACGGACGCTACCTCACACAACATCTCCCAAACGTAATTAGAAATCTAATCCGTATATCGGGGGTAATTTATGCTATTATACATTAACAAGATAAACACGTTAACTACCTGTAAGCCGAGAGATGTGACGGGTCAACCAGCGATAACGAGACTCACTTCATGTAATGTGTGTGTGTGTGTGTGTGTGTGTGTGTGTGTGTTTTAGTAGTGAACATTAACATAAAGTGCTCTGATAACTGACCACATCACCTGTCGTAAACCTGATGATGGTATGTGTGCGTGTACCTGTGTCTGTATTTGTGTGCGTGTGTGTACTTGTGTCTGTGTTTGCGTGTGTGTGTGTGTGTGTGTGTGTGTGTGTGTGTGTGTAACTGTGTTTGTGTACGTGTGCATGTGTGTGTGTGTATGTATGTACCATTGTGTGTGTATGTACCATTGTGTGTGTATGCATGTGCTTTACACTTGAGAATTTATCCATTTTTTATAAAGGTTCTCACTTAACTGTTGTGGTAAAAGGTTCCCGGGGGAGGATTAGTGAAGAGACGGGGACAAGGTAAGTTTGGGTAGGTTTGGTTAGGTTAGGTTTGGTTTGGTTAGGTTAGGTTAGGTTTGGTTTGGTTTGGTTTGGTTTGGTTAGGTTTGGTTTGGTTAGGTTTGGTTAGGTTACGTTTGGTTAGGTTTGGTTTGGTTTGGTTACGTTAGGTTAGGTTAGGTTGGGTTTGGTTTGGTTGGGTTAGGTTTGGGTAGGTTTGGTTAGGTTAGGTTTGGTTTGGTTAGGTTAGGTTAGGTTTGGTTTGGTTTGGTTTGGTTTGGTTAGGTTTGGTTTGGTTAGGTTTGGTTAGGTTACGTTTGGTTAGGTTTGGTTTGGTTTGGTTACGTTAGGTTAGGTTAGGTTAGGTTTGGTTATCACATGGACGGAACAAACACAACTCACTCATTAACACGTGTAGTACTATGGTTTAACACCTTGAAGATAATAGTTTAACCCTTTGATGACGATGAAATAACACTGAGGGGCTAAACCACCATCGTTAAATCACCATCGTTAAACCACCATTGTTAAATCACCATCGTTAAACCACCATCGTTAAACCACCATCGTTAAACCACCATCATTAAACCACCATCGTTAAACCATCTTCCTCAAGGGGTTAAATGATACAACAGAGATATGTGTTTATAAATCAGCTAAAATCTGGGAAAATCTAAGAAAATCTGGGAAAATCTGGGAAAATCTGTGTGTTTTGTTTTCTGACGGTCTAATCGGCGTCTATGTTCCGGCAATCTGTAAACTGACTCTCATGCCGGTTAGGTCAGTCATTTAGGCCGGCAACCGGTTCAAAATGAAAAGGTTACAATTTTTTCTCGCCATCTGAAATTAACCGGTTTGGCAGTGTAGAGAGACAGTGTAAACACGCCAGGTCAACCAATAGACAGGGTATACAGTCAGTGTAAACAGACATGTCAACAGTGTAAACAGACAGTGTAAACAGTGAGGATGTAACAGATTATCGCTATTATACTCTCAGTACCGGGTATTGTAAACAACCACTGTAAACAGACTTTGTAAACAGACAGACGCATTAAAGAGATATACTAGAAACAAGAGACATTATGTACCGTTACAATGTAAACAGTACATATAAAGTGTAAACAAAAGAGACTGTAAACAATATGTATTAATTAAAATATTATGAGGGAATATCATATTGTAATGTTGGTGACGTCATTCATAGCTTTTGTTGTTGTTGTTATTATTATTATTATTATTATTATTATTATTATTATTATTATTATTATTATTATGATTATTATTAGTATTATTATTATTATTATTATTATTATTATTATTATTTATTATTATTATTATTATTATTATTATTATTATTATTATTATTATTATTATTATTATGATTATTATTATTGTTGTTGTTGTTGTTGTCATCGTGCGTCTTAATTCTCTCTCTCTCTCTCTCTCTCTCTCTCTCTCTCTCTCTCTCTCTCTCTCTCTCTCTCTCTCTCACAGCTCAAAAAGCTTCATCCTGCATAATTTATGAGAGCAATAACTCACAAATAATGTATAAAATGTTAACTGTTTAAAAACTTATTTATTTTTTTCATAGATAATTTAATTTAAAAGTTGGTGGGGGAGGCAGCAAGCTGTTGAGCCCTGAACTGGATTTGAGTTTAGTTAGTTAGGTTATATGGTATGAGTATTTGGATTAGGTTAGGTTTAGGTTGAGGGTAGGTTAGGTTTGGTTGAGGGTAGGTTAGGTTTGGTTAGGTTGAGGGTAGGTTAGGTTGAGGTAGGTTAGGTTTGGTTGGTAGGTTAGGTTTGGTTGGGGTAGGTTAGGTTTGGTTGAGGGTGAGTTAGGTTTGGTTGTGAGGGTAGGTTAGGTTAGGTTGGGGTAGGTTAGGTTTGGTTGAGGGTAGGTTAGGTTTGGGTTGGTGGGTTAGGTTTGGTTTGAGGTAGGTTAGGTTGGTTGGTGCGGTTGGTTTGGGTTGGGGTTTGGGATGGTTTGGTTTGGTTTGGGGTTTGGGATTTGGGGTTGGATGGGTTGGGACTGGTTATGTTGGATTGGATAAGTTGGGTTGGTTGGTTGGGTTGGGTTGGTTAATGGGTGGGTTATGGTTGGGGTTGATAGGTAGATAGGTAAGGAGGTATAGGTAATTAGACTGTTGGGTAAGGCAGGTGTAAGGGAAATAGGCTCTTAAATAGAGCAGGTGTAAGGTAAATACACAAAGTTTGGGACAGGTGTAAGGTAAAAAGACTCTTAGGTTAGGGCAGGTGTAAGGTAAATATATGGGCAAGTGGGCAAGGAGAGGTGTTCCTGCCCACCCCTGGTATCCCTTGCCCAAACTTACCGGGTCAATGGAGCAGAATTTTCGTGTAGTGAATATTTTAGGACGAGCCGCGCCGTGGCCAGACCCTTACTACTCTAGCTTACTTTAAGAGTAGGGCCTTGTTGCCTCTTCCTCCTCCTCCTCTTTACTTTCTTTTAGAGTAGGTTGTTGCCTCTTCCTCTTCCTCCTCTTTCCCTTGCTTCTTCCTCTTCTTCTTCCTCCTTTTTACTTTATTATAGAGTAGGGTCGTGTCTCTTACTCATTACCTCTAAAAGTAGGACCTTTTCTCTTCCTTTACTTTAGAGCAGAACCTTTACTTTAGAGCAGGACCTTTACTTTAGAGCAGGACCTTTACTTTAGAGCAGGACCTTTACTTTAGAGCAGGACCTTTACTTTAGAGCAAGTCCTTTACTTTAGAGCAGGACCTTTACTCCCCCTCTTCCCTTACTCTAGAGAAGCTCCTTTACTCTCGCACCTCGCCTGTGTTAACTCCCAGCATATAGACAGACCGTCATCTCGTATTTATGAATCCAAGAAACACATTTTCACTCGATGACATTTTTGGGGCAGAATTTCCTTGGCTTGAGCTGGACCCGAGAGTTTGGGTCTATATTGTGAGCCAGTGCAGAAGTAGATAGAGGAGAGATACAGATGAAAAGAGAGAGAGTAAATAGAAGAGAGTTAGAGAGACAGACAGGTAGATAGAGGAAAAAGAGAAAGAGAGAGAGAGAGTATAGTTAATGAGTGAGGTAGCCTAGGACACAGGTGGGTACTAAGTCAACACTCACCTGGGCGTCGTGTTAATAGGAGTAGACAACCGCTGCTGTTGTCTCTCTCTCTCTCTCTCTCTCTCTCTCTCTCTCTCCCCCTAACCCTCCCTCCCTCCCTCCCTCCCAGTCATCAGCGTGAAGGTCGGGTAAATCCGTCCCTCTCACACCCTACTCTCCCTATCTCCATCCTTTCCTTCCCCTTTATACCCTCCCTCTCTCCCTGTCGTCAGCGTGGAGGGAGGGAGGGAGGGTAATCCGTCATGCTGCACCATTCATCACAGCTCGCCCCTCAAGCATCAACACATTAACTAAATTTCTCCAACACGGGATTCTGCTACACCTCTCTCTCTCTCTCTCTCTCTCTCTCTCTCTCTCTCTCTCTCTCTCTCTCTCTCTCTCTCTCTCTCTCTCTCTCTCTCTCTCTCTCTCAGCCTGTGTTATGGTGGTTATTTGGTTGTTGATATTGTGGTGGTAGTGGTTGCTGTTGATGTTGTAATTAATTGGTTAATCGTTGTTGTGGTGGTGATATTAGTTCATTAAGTGGTAGTTGTTGTTAATGGTGGTGGTGGTAGTGGTTGTTGTGGTGGTTTTATTTGTGATGGTGGTAGTGGTTGTTGTAATTGGTTTTGTTGTGATGGTGGTAGTGGTTGTTGTGGTGGTTTTGTTGTGATGGTGGTAGTGGTTGTTGTGGTGGCGTTGGTTGTTGTTGTTGTTGTTGTTGTTGTGGTGATGGTAGTGGTGTTTGTTGTTATTGTTGTTATGGTCATTGTTGTTGTAGTGGTGATGGTGGTAATACAGCGTGATTTCTTTAGCTGGGTACAGTTTATGAAATATTGCCAGCTGTTGTATCTGTAATCCTGTATCTTGCTACACTTGCAATTTTCCTGCACACCAAGGTTGATAACAATGGTACTCTGCAATATTGCAATATTTTCAGATAGCCGTTTTCCACTAAGCCGGATATTAATGGATTGTATTGATGTCATGTCCTTCATCCTAACGTACACACACACACACACACACACACACACACACACACACACACACACACACACACACTGCTCACCAAGGTAGCGATGTTGGGGGATAAACTATTGGTGAATATTTCCACATATTTATTCTGTACATACTGGTCACCAAGGTAGCAATGGTTGTTGGAAGGTATTTTATCGCCATTGGTATAAACACTAGTCACCAAGGTAGCAATGAGTCCTGGATGATACACCAGTATATTGTGATGTATATGTAGGTATATAATTCGAGGACTTAGCTTTTTTATACCCCGTAGAGGTGAGAGACGAGAGGTGAGGTAACAATGTCTTTTTCCCCAGTTACAGTCCAGACATACACTACCCACAAGCAAAAGTCCTCTCGCCTCTCCTCCCCCTCCCCCCTCCTCCTCCTCCCCCCTCCTCCTCCTCCTCCTTCACGAACCCCGAGATTCAGACTCGTGAATCCGAAGCCGCCGTGGACAGAATAATGCATCAGGGTCTACTTCTTCGGGTTCACGAGTCCGAATCCGGGGTTGTTGAAGCAGCGGGGGGGAGACTTCTGAACTATTACTGCACCACTGAGAGCAGGAAGGCATACCAATATATATATTTTTTATCACAGGTACAATATATTGATGCCCAAGGTAGCAATAGGTAGAGAATATGTATCTGTACAGGTATATAAACTAATCACCAAGGTAGCAATAGATTCAGAAAGGTATACCGTTATTTTTCCCTCCATAGGTATACACGTGAGGTATTTTTCGACAGTGGCACCTGGGGAGTGGAGGGAAATATCAACACGTCTATTGACTCAGTACAATATTCTAGATGGTTGTTTGTTTAATGAGCACTCGGTGGGGCCTGCTGGTGCTGCCCACGTGGACCCCAGTTATTGATAAAACCTCATACTAGCTTAACTTAATCCAATCTAACTTAACCTAAGTTACCCTAGGTTTAGCATGGCTAGGTTGGGGCCCATTAGGACGAAGCAACACTCAGCCCAGACCGTGGTTTACAGGGCCCCGCCACCACTGCTTCGAGAATAATTGAATGTTGCCACCAAATCCCCGACAAGCATTAATTGGCCCGGTGAATAATGAATGAGAGGAGACCGATATATGATGATGGCCACGGTAAAAGAAAAATAAGTTTCATCTGTTTTACGGAATATTAGCCGGCTGGGAATTGTGGCGTGGCAGAGGGGTATATTCATGGCTATACTGGAAGGTGGAAATGTTAAAATTTTCATGGAGAGAGAGAGAGGGAGCGAGGAAAGTGTAACTGTGGTGTGGCACGTTCATCCAGGTTTAGTGAAATGATGTCCACATAACTTAAATTTTTTTCTATATATGACAACCAAAGATTCAGGAATTAGTTGGTGTTGTGTGTTTACATATTAGTGTCCATGCGTTATTAAATTTGTATTGATCACATGACATTTAAACTCAATATATATATAATGTTTATACACAGTAGATGAAACCTATTTAATTTGGTGTCAATCAGGGATGTATAATCTAGGTGCTGTCCGTCAATACGTCCGTCCGTGTTTCGATAAAATGATGTCCGTGCAATAAGTTAATTTCTATTGGTCTCACAACAGTCAGACGTCATACAGATGTTCTTTATACAGTACTGATGACAGACACTTATTCTGGTGACAGTCGACCGCCCAGCCAGCTAGTGACGGCTTAACCTGGATATAGAAATAAAACTTGTATACACTGGACCGGAAAATATTGGCCCTAGTAAATATATCTAAAAATGTCGTTCGATTTATAAATATTTTATTTAATCTGAAATATTTTCGAAATGTTTAATTACGTTTTTATTACGATTAACTGATGTAGTGGAAAGTGTGATGATATAAAGGTAATTGAGAGATGTGATTAAAGGGTAAATATAATAGTTATTTATAGTTCAAAGTAAATATGTAATAATAGTCAATTAATGGTAGTTAAAGAATGAGTCTGTTAATTAATAAAGGGATGAATTATAAGGTGAGTGAGTTAATTAATAGTGTTTAAAGGAGGAATTTGACGATGATTGTATGAGATCGTTATTAATCTACAGGAAAATATATTACTGTTAAATATAGTAATTAAAAGCTAAATAATACAATAATTCGTTAAATTTATCAGTTAAAATTTAAATGTTTAGATAATGTGTTAAATCTAGTAAAAGCTAAATAATTTTTTTGATCAGGTGTACAGTATGGTAGACTATAGCTTTAGCTGTGATGGTGGATGTGTTAGCGTGTGTTATATGAAGCCTCGCTGTATGATAGCTTTTACAGGATGATTATATTATTGGAGAGTATGATGTAATGATGCTATTATTATCATTATTATTATTATTATTATTATTATTATTATTATTATCATTATTATTATTATTATTATTATTATTATTATCATTATTATTATTATTATTATTATTATTATTATTATTATTATTATTGTGTGTATATAGTTATTTCTGGTATATATTTCCTCAGCACAACATGGCCTGAGTCTAACCCGTATATAGAAAGCAGACAGTGTTAGATATCCAGTTTATATTTACTAAAAAACACGAAACAAAAATATTGCTGCGTTACTCACGAAATACGAATTGATCACGTCAGTATCACGTCTGTATAATGATTCACACAGTGTCAGTATCACGTCTGTATAATGATTCACACAGTGTCAGTATTACGTCTGTATAATGATTCACACAGTGTCAGTATCACGTCTGTATAATGATTCACACAGTGTCAGTATCACGTCTGTATAATGATTCACACAGTGTCAGTATCATGTCTGTATAATGATTAACACAGTATCAGTATCACGTCTGTATAATGATTCACACAGTGTCAGTATCACGTCTGTATAATGATTCACACAGTGTCAGTATCACGTCTGTATAATGAATCACACAGTGTCAGTATCATGTCTGTATAATGATTCACACAGTATCAGTATCATGTCTGTATAATGAATCACATAGTATCACACAATGGTTGGTTACGTCATTACTACATAAATTGAGTCAGCTAATCTTCCGTAGTTTTGTACCTGGACTGTAACGAGGCGAGGAAAGGATTAGGTCTCACGCGAGTGTGTGTGTGTGTGTGTGTGTGTGTGTGTTTTAATTTACCCTACCCCTAACCTAACCCACGACCCCCTAAAAATAACCTCTCTCTCGTGTTATTACTCCGGCCATTATGTCTGCCCCCTCATCCCCCGGGTCGACTACCTAGTAAACACAGGCATCAACACACCTTATATACCTTAATTACGGGTAATATTGAGGTGAGACGAGAGGCAATGAAACACTTATGTATTTGTTATGACATTTTTCACTGTAATTTGTCGGTGTTGAGTGTTATATGTGCAGGAGTGTCACTGTTGATAGTGTCAGGGGGCAATGAGGTGCAGTGATTTTGTGGGTGTGTGGGGTGTGGGAAGGGTGTGTGTGGGGGTGGGGAAGGGTGTGTGGGGGTGTGGGGTGGTGTGGGGGTGTGGGAAGGGTGTGGGGGGTGTGGGAAGGGAAGGGGTGTGGGGGGGTGGGGGGTGTGGGGGGTGGAGGATGAGAGGTGTGTTTGTGGTGTGGGGGGTGTGGGAAGGGTGTGGGGTGTGGGAAGGGTGTGTGTGGGGTGGAGGATGAGAGGTGTGTTTGTGGGGGGAGGGTGAAAATTATATGTTTGTATGTGGAGTATAGGGTGGAGGGGTGGAGGAGGGAGGTGTAGGGTGGAAGTAGGGTGGATGAACAGTGGATGAAGATGAATGTGAGTGGAAGAATATGTATGAAGGTGGTGGTGTATGGGGGAGGGGGTGGATGGTGTGTGTGTGTGTGGAAAGTGGAAGAAGATGGAAGAAAGAGGAGGGTGGAGGAAGGAGGAGGAGGGTGGAAGAAGGAGGAGGGTGGAGGAGGGAAGAGTGTGTTTGTGGCACAGGTAAGGGACAGTGTCGTGCTACAATACACTTATTAACTCTCCTCAAACTTTACCTCATTTTCTTAACAGTGTGTCCACCCCCTCCCCGTGTGACCACCTGACACTGTGTCGTAGTAGCCAGTGTCACGAACCTTGTGTTATATTGGCCTGTGTGGTGACCCTTGACTCTCCCGGCTGGTGTAGTATACTGAGCTGTGTCGTAACTTAATGGACTGTCATAACCTTGTGTCATGTGGTGTCATACTGGGCTCTCTCGAAGCCAGTTGTCATATGGACTTTATTAAGACGTACTGGAGTGTGTCATGGCATCACGCTGTTGTGTCATGACAGAACATTACATGAAGACACTGTCATGCGACTCAGCTGTCCTCGTGTCACGTGACTGCTGTGATTAAGAGAGTTAATAACGTGTTATGTTACTGTTATGAGAGCTTAGGGGAGTAACGTGGCTATTGTAATTTACCTTCATATACGTGTTAGGGGCCGGGGGTTGCTGTGGGGCTTGTGGGGGTTGGGACGGGGTTGTGTGGGCCGGTGGGGGTTGTGGGACTTGGGGGTTGATGTGGGCGGGTGGGGGTCATGTGGGCCGGTGGGGGGTTGTGCGGGGGTTGACGGTGGGGTTGTGGACAGGGTGTCTGTGACAGGGGGGGGTGGGGGTCTTTCTTAATCATTAAATTCATACAATATAATCCTAATATTATCCTAATCTGACCTAACTCAAGTTAACCTAACCTAATATAACCTAACGTAACCCAACCTACGGTAATTTAGGCCCCGTGTTGTCTGGATGAGGGGGGAGACACTAGTTAACCTCACCACCACCAGGAGGATAACACTCTCTTGGTAAAGTTTTGTATATACAGAACACAAGGTTTGTTGCATCAGTAATGACACCCTCCTCTCTCCCTTCCTCCTTTCTTTCACCTCCCTCCCTCCCTCCCTCCCTCCCTCCCCTCCCTCTCCCTCCCCCCTCCTCCCCTCCCCTCCCTCCTCCCTCCCTCCCCTCCCTCCCTCCCTCCCTCCCTCCCTCCTCCCT
The DNA here is from genome assembly GCF_018991925.1 of Homarus americanus. NCBI lineage: Eukaryota > Metazoa > Arthropoda > Malacostraca > Decapoda > Nephropidae > Homarus > Homarus americanus. The sequence goes on from NW_024714006.1 coordinate 60,471, forward strand.
CCCCTCCCCTCCCTCCCCTCCCTCCCTCCCCCCTCCCCCCCTCCTCCTCCCCCCCTCCCCTCCTTCCTCCCCTCCTCCCCCCTCCCCCCGCTGTAAATGTTATCGTCTCCTTAATTAACACTATAATAATACCTTAATAAAAGCCTTGTTAATTAACTAAGTCTTTTTGTGAGGTTAAGGATGGCTCAGGTGATATTAACGACCTGTGATATTAACTACCTGTGATATTAACGACCTGTGATATTAACGACCTGTGATATTAACTACCTGCGATATTGCCTGTGATATTAACTACCTGTGATATTAACGACCTGTGATATTAACTACCTGTGATATTACTGCCTGTAATGTTAACTACCTGTAATGTTAATTGCCTGTGATATCAACTGCCTGTGATATTAACTGCCTGTGATGCTAACTGCCTGTGATATTAACTACCTGTGATATTACTGCTGTATTACCTGAATCCTGTTAGGGAATGCCTGGATGCTAACTGCCTGTGATATTAACTACCTGTGATATTAACTAAAATCTCTGTGTGAGGCTAAGGCTAGGTCAGGTGACATTAACTTAAGCTACTATAATCGCTTACCTTTATTTCTTAACACTAAAATAAGTTAATGACAATGATTCTCTGGGATATTAACTTGAGTCTGTACGGTTACTAGTAATTACAGTACAATAACATTAACTTAGAATATTTATTAACTTAGATTACTGTAACTGTTAATGATAATGTGGGTATGAACTTGAGTTATGGTTTTGTTTACGGACACTGAATATTAATTTAGCTTTTGTCGATATTACCTTAGAAAACTTAGGAATGATATTAACTTAGACGGATATTAACCTAAGAATGGTATTAACTTAAGCCGATATAAACCAGAAATGACATTAACTTAAGCCGATATTAACTTAAGAATGAAATTAACTTCAACCGATATTAACTGGTGTTATTAACTTCATTCAATATAATTATAGATACGAGTAGTTAAGGTGGTGTTAACTGACAGATACACAGGCGGGTTGACAGCCAGAAGGACGGGATAACAGACGCACAGAGACCAGCTGACAGATAAATACAGACACGGGGACAGGGCTGACAGACACAAATACAGACACGGGGACAGGGCTGACAGACACAAATACAGACACGGGGGACAGGGCTGACAGACACAAATACAGACACGGGGACAGGGCTGACAGACACAAATACAGACACGGGGACAGGCTGACAGACACAGTGACGGGGGTGGAACCAGACACGGAAGGGTGACGACACAATCAGACGGGACAGGGCTGACAGTACAGGGGGTGACAGACAAAATACAGACACAGGGGACAGGGCTGACAGACACAAATACAGACACGGGGACAGGGCTGACAGACACAAATACAGACACGGGGACAGGGCTGACAGACACAAATACAGACACGGGGACAGGGCTGACAGACACAAATACAGACACGGGGACAGGGCTGACAGACACAAATACAGACACGGGGACAGGGCTGACAGACACAAAGACAGAATGGCTGACAGACATATTGTTATGTCTACCTCTCCCTCGGGCCGTCAGGGAGACAATGGCGTCGAGAATTTACCTGACAATAACTTTTCGACACAAGTACAAAAGATTTTATCTCTCTGTCAAGGTGTGTACGATGATGTTATATTTAACCTGTTAGGGTGTGTTAGGGTGTGTTGTTAGGGTGTGTTGTTGGGGTGTGTTGTTGGGGTGTGTTGTTGGGGTGTGTTGTTGGGGTGTGTTGTTAGGGTGTGTTGTTGGGGTGTTGGAGTGCCAGAGTTGTTAGGGTGTGAGTTGTTAGGGTGTCAGGTGTTGTTAGGGTGTGGTTGTTGGGGTGCGGCGTTGTTAGGGTGCCAGACGTTGCTGGGGTGCCAGACGTTGCTGGGGTGCCAGGCGTTGCTAGGGTGCCAGGCGTTGCTAGGGTGCCAGGCGTTGTGCTGGGGTGCCAGGCGTTGCTAGGGTGCCAGACGTTGCTGGGTGCCAGGCGTTGCTGGGGTGCCAGGCGTTGCTGGGGTGCCAGGCGTTGCTAGGGTGCCAGGCGTTGCTAGGGTGCCAGGCGTTGCTAGGGTGCCGGCGTTGCTAGGGTGCCAGAGCGTTGCTGGGGTGCCAGGCGTTGCTAGGGTGCCAGGCGTGCTAGGGTGCCAGGCGTTGCTGTGTGTATTAACAGCGGGTGAGATAAGTAGTTTTACGTCCGTCTGTCTTTGTCCAAAATTAAATGGCCGAACAAAACAGATGACCACAACAATTTCAACTTTCTGTCTTAAAATAGTGTTGTCGTTTGTAGCCTATCCCCCTCTCTCTCCCTTTCTCCCCCTTTCCCTTCCTCCTCCTTTCCCTTCCTCCCTCTCCCCCCTTTTCCCTTCCCCCTCCCCTTCTCCCCTCTTCCTTCCTCCCCTCTCCCCTCCTCCTCTGTCCTTCCTCCTTCCCCTTCCTTCTTACCTTCCTCTACCCCTTCCCTCCTTTCCCACCTCATCCCTTCCTCATTCGACGTCCCCTCCCTCCCTAACCCCTCCTTCTCTTCCTTTCTACCTTCTCCTTCCCACCTCCTCCCTTCTCAGCCTTCTCATCCTCCCCTCCTCTTTCCCCTCTTCCCCCCCTCTTCCCCATCCTATATCCCCCTTCACCCCTCCTCACCCCCATCACCCCTCCCCTCTCTCTAGCTTAGATGTTTGTAAGCATTCTCAGGGCTACAGTATTTACATGCTACAACCAATATCCTCTCTCTCTCTCTCTCTCTCTCTCTCTCTCTCTCTCTCTCTCTCTCTTTTCTCTCTCTCTCTCCCTCTCTCTCTCTCTCTCTCTCTCTCTCTCTCAAAACACCGTGGCCGTGGATAGTAAAAAGCAGAGAAACAAACAAATATATATTTTGTTTAATGAGGTGGTTCTATCTCCTGGGGCTGGGGCCAACTCCCAAAAGAACCAAGAACGTAACACAAGGCCAGAAGAACGTGTATCGAGACCACATTGGTTAGAGCGAGGACACATCGTAAATCGAGGACACATTACATAGAGCGAGGACACATTACTTAGAGCAAGGACACATTACTTAGAGCGAGGACACATTTAGGCGAGGACACATTACTTAGAGCGAGACACATCACTTAGAGCAGGGACACATTACTTAAGGGACATTATATCAAGCCAAGACCACACTACATCAAGCCAAGACCACACCACATAGTACAGTAATCAATCCTCTTGTGAAGGCATTAAAAACACATGAATTGCTTATAGTTAATAAAGACTTAATTGTATAGATAATATATATATGCCAACACACTATTTACCAAGACGTTCCTGAGGTCAGCAAGGATCTCCGGTTCTCTGATGATGCATTGAGATTATATACCTGCTGAGGGGGAGGAAGGTATGTTTAGTGCCCGAGATGTTTAGAGAAATAGTGAGTGATGTTGATGTTTGTACCCGAGGGAGCTGAGGGGGAGGAAGGTATGTTTGGTGCCTGAGATGTTTAGAAATAGTGAGTGATGTTGATGTTTGTACCCGAGGGAGCTGAGGGAGAGAGTATGTTTGGTGCCTGAATGTTTAGAGAAATAGTGAGTGATGTTGATGTTTGTACCCGAGGAGCTGAGGAGGAAAATGTTTGGTGCCCGAGATGTTTAGAGAAATAGTGAGTGATGTTGATGTTTGTACCCGAGGGAATGTTTTTTTTTATTTAGGAGTGTTTATTTATTTTTATTTTTTTTTTTATTTGTTTGTACCGAAGGGAATGTTTTTATTTATTTATTTATTTAATTATTATTTTTTTAGGTGGTGGAAGTAAGGTTAATAACGCTGGGAATTTGTAGTGGTTAATGCTGATAATTTAAACTCGGTTAATGATGGTAAATGATGATTTGTGAACTCGACTGACGGTAAATGTTTAAACCAGATTACTTGTCGTTTTGTGAAGTCTTTTTATAGCTATTAAACGGAAACGACTAACAAACAGACGAGTGGACGGACGGATAGACAGATAGACAGATAGACGCCAACATATCCCTGTAAAATAAATATACTCGTAACATGAAGATCAAACACCTTAACCCTATATGAGTAAGCACATAGGGTGTAATGTTATAGCAATTATTATTAGTTTTCTTAATAATTTTCACCTTTACTCTGGAATTTTCTGACTGGAGACAAAATTTGGGAACTTGTCATAACAAAATCTTCACCAGGAGACCCCACTGTTTCTCTCTGATTACCCAACCCCCACCCCGTCCCCGGCCCTCAACTTAGATTAAATACCCTAAAATTAACCTAACCTAACCTAACCTAAGTCACACACCTGTATTAATGAGGTCGTGGAAACTGTGATGTGTTGGCGTGCAGGAAATTAAAACGATATTAAAAGACATACGATACTCAATGATGATGTGGATAATGTGACAATAATAACAACTCTAACAACAAGACTAACACAACTAAGACCCCAAGACACTGACAAGAAACCCAGTCTTAAGTTTTACTCCACAACTCTCAACTCTCACAAAGGACCAACAGCGGAAACTCGCCTAAAAAAAATAGTCGTTTAAACTTTTGACCCAGTGGAAGGGTTTCAAAATTTCAGTGGTAATAAAAAGCTTTAGTTCCTGGTGAATCTATTTGGGTGTAATTGTGCAGAGTTTTATAAGGGTTAAGTTAGGTTTGGTTAGGTTAGGTTTGGTTAGGTTTGGTTAGGTTTGGTTAGGTTAGGTTTGGTTAGGTTTGGTTAGGTTAGGTTTATTCTTAAGTGTCATCGGAATTAGTGCTGATTCACACACACACACACACACACACACACACACACACACACACACACACACACACACACACAGCTCTCAAGGCTGGGGCAGATATCACCATCGATAAATCTATTCATGTCATCTCGTTCAGACTACATGTATGTGACACTGATCTGTCGAGGCGTCTATAACACAGTTAATACCTTAATATATAATTTGAGAAAAATACTGAACATAGATAAATTGTATTCAAAATAAAGGTAGTATCACAAGAGTGGTCGTTGTAATGTTTTCAAATTAATTTACTCTTAGGATAATGTAATTACGTCATTAGTGAGTATAAAGGACATGTGAAATAATTAATGTCAAATGGTACAACATGTCCTTCAGAAAGGCTGAATTACGTTGGCTTGAGGGTCTCTGTCCCGGACCCCGCTGGGTCAACCCCAGACCACCTGGTGCTCACCGGCTTACACCACCTGGATTTCCACCTTAATCAGTACCGTTTGTTAAGACATTACCAGCACACCCTTGGTTACATCCCACTTGGACGATTCCAAAATATACATATTTCAAGAATATAAACTAACCTAAAGTAGAATTCAGGGTAAGACCACAAATGAAATTATTCAATTCAGTGCTCACGAAAAATAACACTACTATCCATATATATATATATATATATATATATATATATATATATATATATATATATATATATATATATATATATATATATATATATATATACTAGAGATGGATGTCACATCCTCATCCGCGGGTGTAAGAAATATTACATCCGATCCGTCATTAATCTGAATAAACACAAAACTCAGTAAATCCAGGAATGGTTTATTGCGTTTCAGAAGCTTGACAAATTTAAGAATCGCAAATGTCAGTAAGAATTCGCATAATTCTGTTAATTCTTTCAAAATTGAGTAAAAACGTAAAATTTAGTGAATTTTCCGCAATTTAATAAATAACTTAAACGCTCGTAAAATTCTGCAATTATCGTAAAACTCGGTAAACGTCGCAAAATTCAATAACAAAAAACTGCAAAAATCATTGAAAGTGAAAGTGGGTCCCATAGAGTCATAGGCAGTGTGGATACAGCACACTTGTATACTCGACCTTCGGTACACAAGGAGGCAGCATGGCCGGTACTGTCCTCGACCACCTTCACTTCACCAAGTTGTAAACTTAGGTACCCATTTACAGCTGGGTGAACTGGGGGTGCCCGGGGATCGAACCACCGACCCTCGGACCAGAGGCGAACGCTATATCCACTGGACCGCCGCGCTCCTAAAAATCATTCATAGATTAACTTGCAAAAACAGATAACTTTTCTCCTCCCCGGCCATATGAGAACACGACCCAGGAACCTTTACTCACAAGAACTAGTAGGTCTTAACTCCTGAACCATCTCACAAAGTAAAGACTCTCTCACTCACCAATACTCAGGAAGAATCTATACTCACAAAACACACAGTAAGAACCACCACTTGTCAACACAGAAAACTCACAATAGCAATAAAACCCTTGCCTCCTCCTCTCCCCCCCCCTCCTCCTCTCTCCCTCCTCTCCTCACAAAGCAGAAGCAGAGAGAGAGAGAGAGAGAGGAGCTCTAACCCCGCCAGATCATACATCCCAGAGTCATACAGGTGGGCAGCCAGATCCCAAAAGCTTTCCGATTTCTTGTATTTCTTACGATACATTATGGAGCCACTTGTTGAGCGCTAGGAAGTGTTCGCTGCGTGTTGCCGGAGTCGTCTTCCTTCCTTGGCTGGCTTATGGCTTATGGCTTACATCTTTTTAGTGTTTGTTGGATGTCTTGGGATGTCTGATGGCTTGTGCTGGGATGTCTGGTGGATTCTGTTGGGATGTCTGATCTGATGGCTTGTTTTAAGGAAGAGATTCTAGAATGTCTTGCATGAATGTCGTAATGTCTTGCGGGATTCCTAGATGTAAAGGAATATCTCATGGCAGTTATCTGATCCTTATGTATGTATGTATGTATGTATGTATGTATGTATGTATGTATGTACAGTATGTAATGTATGTATGTATGTATGTATGTATGTATGTATGTATGTATGTATGTACAGTATGTAATGTATGTATGTATGTATGTATGTATGTATGTATGTATGTATGTATGTATGTAATGTATGTATGTATGTATCAAATCGTACAGACACTGATAAATCATCATTACTTGACAAGGGAAGCGATAATAATAATAATAATAATAATAATAATAATAATAATAATAATAATAATAATAATAATAATAATAATAATAATAATAATAATAATAATTTGGATGTATCGTCTAATTAAAATGGGTGTTGATGACGTCACTGAGGCCTACACTAGTAATCTACACCAAAGCGTTTATTAAGCTTCCTGTGTATTGTAGTTAAGCTTGACAGTCGCCAATAAAAAACCTCCTCCTCCCCACTATGAATAATAATAATAATAATAATTTACATATTTTATTGTGCACTGATACAATTGTGTTATTGAGTGATTTTTTTTGGTATTATTAATTAACTCTTGTTTTAGTGCCTCAAAAAAGTACTTATCAATCCTGGTGTGTGGTTATGATAATTAATTTGTGGTGTGGGGTGGGGGTGTGGGTGGAGTGTATGTGGGGTGGTGGGGTGTGGGGGGTGTGGGTGGAGTGTGTGGGGTGGTGGAGTGTGTGTGTGGAGGGGTGTGGGTGGAGGTGTGTGTGGGGTGGTGGAGTGTGTGTGTGGGGGGGGTGTGGGTGGAGTGTGTGTGGGGTGGTGGGGTGTGTGTGTGTGTGGGGTGTGGGTGGAGTGTATGTGGGGTGGTGGAGTGTGTGTGTGTGGGGATTATTATTGTGTATTTTTAGGGGTTGGGTGTTAGGAATTAAAATTTGCGTGTGTGTATTAAGATAACATCATACAACACCCCTACACACACACACACACACACACACACACACACACACACACACACATAACGAGACACACACGATAAACTTTGTGTACATATAACACCCAAATTAACCCAACTGTTGCCATGGTAACGGTTCACGCAATAATAACACATAGAAAACGGTGACATGAGACAGTCTCCATGGGTGACTATGTTAATTTACAGTAATGGAGTCGCTAGGTCGATATTAAGCTGTCATGGTAACGTTTCACGGGCAGCGTTTGTTTACATTGTGGTGTGTGCATTTATTTATTTCATCAGTTTACAGATATAAAAAATTTGCCGATTTTTCAGTTGGCTCGATAGTGGTATTTTTATTATTGGCTAAATTAATGTTTATCAGGAAATACAATTTGTTTTAACTTTTAGTTTTGTGGTGAGAAAATTTTATCAATGCAATATTTTATTCTGCTGGCAGGACATTGCAGTTAATGATTTTTTTTTTGTAAGTTTAAAGTTAACGAGACTATTGAATATGATTTTTTGTGCATATTTGGAGTTTTTAAAAAGTAATGGAGTGCAGTTCATTAAGGTGAGTGGAGTTTGAGTGGGGAGGAGTGGATATAGGGTGTATTGAAGTGAAGTGGAGTGGGGTTATATTTAGCTGAGTGGAGTGGGGTGGAGTTACTTTAAGCTGAGTGGGGTGGAATGGAGTTAAATTAAGCTGGGTAAAGTGGACTGGAGTTAGTTTAAGCTGAGTGCATGGGGTGGAGTGGAGTTAGCTTAAGAGGAGTGGGGGTGGAGTTAGATCAAGGCGAGTGTAATGAACTGGAATTAGATCCTTAATCCAATTTTGTCAGAAGTCCTTTACAAAAAAGTAGCCTATTTTTTCTTTACTATTTTTGTTATTTTTGTCAACAGTATTTGGATCTTCCTCTGAACTTAACAAAAAATCTTAAACAAAAAATAATGTAAAAAAAAAATTCTTGCTTTCTGTACTTTCAACTATTTTTGTTCAGCTATTTTTGGTGCTATTTTTTCTGACTATGACAAAAACTCTTAAAAAGTATAAATTCTTACTTTATATAATTTTAATATTTTTTGTTCATCCAACTTTTTTTTATGAAGCTGAGAAAAAAAGTAACACCCAACTTGAAAAAAAAGGCAGATTTAGTGTTTCTTTTACTTTTGTCATAACTGCTTCTATTTTTTTTAAAATTATTTCTGACCTTGACAAAATAAAAAGGTCTTACTATAATGAATAAACGAGATATATATTTTTTCTCCTGCTGTGATTTTGTTTTTATCGCTTTTGTTTTGTTTTTGTGGCTTTTCTTAAACTTTTATATACGTGTTCGCTATATCAGTCCTCTCCTCTATTCCTCCTGTCTTTAATTTCCTTTACTAGTTCCTCTTCTTCTTCTTTTTCTTCCTTATCCTCTTTTTCTTCCACTAGCTCCTCCACCTCCTCCGGAACTTCCTCCTTTTCCTCCTTCTGGTGTAGGGTCGTCTCTTCCTCCTCCTCCTCCTCCTGGTGTAGGGTCGTCTCTTCCTCCTCCTCCTCCTCCTGGTGTAGGGTCGTCTCTTCCTCCTCCTCACTCCTGGTATGGAGTGTGGGTCGTCTCTTCCTCCTCTCCTCCTCCTGGTGTAGGGTCGTCTCTTCCTCCTCCTCCTCCTGGTGTAAGGTTCGTCTCTTCCTCGTCCTCCTCTGGTGTAGGGTCGTCTCTTCCTCCTCCTCCCTTCTGGTGTAGGGTCGTCTCTCTTCCTCCTCCTCCTCCCTGGTGTAGGGTCGTCTCTTCCTCCTCCTCCTTCTGGTGTAGGGTCGTCTCCTCCTCCTCCTCCTGGTGTAGGGTCGTCTCTTCCTCCTCCTCCTCCTCCTGGTGTAGGGTCGTCTCTTCCTCCTCATATAGGATGCCGCCCACGCCGTCAGGGGAGGCTCGTCTCCTTTACACCCTCTTGACAAAATCTAATCGGGAGGCAAACACCATGTCAGCAGATACTGGCTCCACCTCTCCTCCTCCTCCTCCTCCTCCTTCCTTTTTTCTTTCCTTTCCTACTTTTATCTTCTATTTTATATTCTGTCTTCTTCCTTTTCGTTTTCTCTCTTATTTTTTGTCTTATTTTTTTTCTCCTCCTCCTCCTCCTCCTCCTCCTCCTCCTCCTCCTCCTCCTCTCCTCCTCCTCCTCCTCCTCTCCTCCTCCTCTCCTCCTCCTCCTCCTCCTCCTCCTCCTCCCCTCCTCCTCCTCCTCCTCCTCCTCCTCCTCCCTCCTCCTCCTCCTCCTCCTCCTCCTCTTCCTCCTCTCCCTCCTCCCCTCCTCCTCCTCCTCCTCCTCCCTAAATTAGTTTAATGTTAGATCGTCAGGTCAGGTCAGTTTAGATCAAGTACGACCAGGTTGGTTTAGGTCGGATCAGGTCAGATTAGATTAAATAGTCAGATCGCGATAGGGTAGGTCAATTTAGATCAAGTCAGCAATGGTTGGGTTAGGTTGGGTCAGGTAAGGTCAGGTTAGGTCAGTTTAGATCAAGTTAGGTAATGTTGGCTCAGGTCAGATTAGGTCGGGTCGGGTCAGGTCAGGTCAGGTAAGGTAGAGAATAAGAACAACACCCCCTTAACAGCGATCGATCACATCCAGAAGGACTGCAGGTTGTCCACCAAGAGATTTATAGAATAATTTTGGCACAGCGCATCAGATAGACCCCCCCACACCCTATGGGACCCACTTTCTCACTTATACACTTGTTCCCTACCCACCTAGCCACATGCCTTCCTACCCACCCTCCCAGCTATCTACTAACCTCTTGATACCTTTACCTACCTACGTTCCTCCCAGCTCCTTCTTCATCAACTAACTGTCTTTTCTTCCTTCTTCCCTCTATTCCCCTCTCTCTCTCTCCGTCCCTCCCTATATTTTACTATCTACCCTCCCTTCCTGCCTCCCTCCCTGCCTCCCTCCCTCACCACTCACCTGTTTACTATTTTCATCACTTCATCTCCCCCCCACCTCTCTCCTTTCCTGCTTCGCGAGTTAGATAAACGTTGGTTTGGAAATAGAGTAGTGGAACAAGTGACCAAACATCATCATTAACTCGAATACGCTGGATAGATTAATAGGTTGGATGGATATATGAGCGATAGGAGTTGGGTGTAAACAGGGCTGCCTAGTATGTACCAATAGGCCCGCTGCAGTTTCCTCCATTCTTATGTTCTATCTCTTCCTACCACTCTGCCTCGCTCCCTTACCATCTAACTATTTACAGTTTTCCATCACTCCCTCTTTTCTCCCTCTTTCCATCCCTATCTCCTTCCCACCTGCTTACTATTCCCCTCCCTCCCTCTCCCCTCCCTTCTTTCCCCTCCTCCCTTCAACCTCTTTAATATGTTTCCTCCTCTCTACCCTCCTGCCTCACTGCCCACCCTGCTTAAGTCCCTCCCCCTCCCTCCACTCCCCTTTCTCCACCCTCCCTCCCTCCCTCCCACTCCCTCCCTCCCCCCAGAGGTGGAATCATCATGGGGCTCCTATATAAACACACCTTACACACTAAATAATTCCTATGTAGTTGCGCAGCAACCGACACCTCCCACACACACACACACACACACACACACACACACACACACACACACACACACACACACACACACACACACACACACACACTTATATCTACACTCGTGCTTATATTTCTAAGTAATTCTGTACCTGCATGTATTTTTGTAAGTTACTTGTTATTCACTTTTATTCACTTTTCGTTATTATTCCACACTCCTGCTATCGTTCCACAGTTCCACACTCCTGCTATCGTTCCACAGTTCCACATTTATTGGTTTAAAAAAGGAAAAAGAGAAAATGTTTGACTCGTCTTAAGATTCCCCAGAGGTCGGGGACGGCATCTTGGAGACGTGTGGGTGCTCTCTCTCTCTCTCTCTCTCTCTCTCTCTCTCTCTCTCTCTCTCTCTCTCATCTTCTTCCCTCTACCTCCTTCTCCCTCCTCGTCTTCTCTCATTCCTCACCCTCTCCTCCCCCACGTCCCACATTGCTGTTCGCTCTACCGCCCTCTCACTTCCCTCAGCCTCCCTCTCCCATCCCTCGCTTTCCTCATGCCTCCTTTACTCTCTTCATCCCTCTCACTCCTCACTCTCCTCTTCTCCCCCTCCTCCCCCGTCCTCGCCCCCCCCTCCCTCCCCCCGGCCATCCCACATAGTGTAAATCAATGATGGAAGATCAATCCTGCTCTACTGTCTGGTGGTGGCCTCCTGTGGCCTCTACTCTGTTGGTGGCCCTCCTGTGTCCTGGTGGTGGCCTCCTGTGGCCCTCTACTGTGTGGTGGTGGCCTCCTGTGGCCTGTACTGTCTGGTGGTGGCCTCCTGTGGCCTGTACTGTCTGGTGGTGGCCTCCTGTGGCCTGTACTGTCTGGTTGTGGCCTCTACTATCTGGAGGTAGGCCTCCTGTGGCCTCTATTATATGGTGGTGGCCTCATGTGGCCCCTACTGTCTGGTGGTGGCCTCATGTGTCCCTACTGTCTGGTGGTGGCCTCTCATGTGGTAGCCTCATGCGGCCACCACAGCCTCCAGCAGACAGTCTCGTGGGTGTACAGTAGTGACATGTGAGAGAAGGTCTGTGGCGGCTCATTCATACTGTGTTATTATCTTCATCCCTGTGAGAGTAACGGCCCGACCTCCCTCTTACCTCCCTCTTACCTCACCTTTCCTACCTCCCTCTTACCTCCCTCTTACCTCCCTCTTACCTCACCTTCCTTACCTCCCTCTTACCTCCCTCTCACCTCACCTCTCCTTCCTTTCCCTCAGTCTCATCCATACGGCCTCCAGCATCCCTCCATCCCTCCCATTCCTCCTTTCCTTAGTGGCCTCCAGCATCCCTCCATCATTCTCTCCTTACCTCACACACGACTTCCTGCATCCCCTCCTCTCTCCTTCATTCGACCTCTAGCATCCTTTTCTCCCTCCTTCACTCGGCCTCCAGCATCTCTACCTCCCTCCCTCCTTCCCTCCCCCCTCCCTACCTCATTCACTCGGTCTCCAGCACCCTCCCCTCACCTCCCCCTTCCCCCTCACCCCCTCACCTCCCCCACGTAATAATGTGTATTAAAATCATCCAGTAATTTAAGGGGCAGGTTTTTAGTTTCGTAATTATATATTTTTTAAGTTTAAGAACGACAATGATATATATTTTTATGTGTGTGTGTGTGTGGGGGTGGAATGGGGATTGAGTGTGTGTGTGGGGGTGTCTGTGGGTGTTGGAATGTGGGGTGCAGAGGGTTGGGGAAAGGATGTGAAGGAACAGGGGGTAGGGGGGGGAGGAGAGGGGGGGGTAATAATAGGGGCTTTTGAGGATATAAACGAAATGTCAGAGGTCATACCAGGCCTGGCTAGCTGTCCGGGGTACACCATTACTCCTGTTGACGGATTATACGGAGACTATAACCTAAACCAACCTAACTTAACCACATTTACCTTAACCTAACCTAACCTAACTAACCAACCTAACAACCAGTTTCAACCTACCTAACCTAACCTAAACCAACCTAACTTAACGTTTACTTACCACCCACCTACCTAAACCTAGCCTAACCAACCTACACCTAACCTAGCAACAGTTTACCTTAACTAACTAACTAACCTAATCCTAAACTAACCCTCTTAACCTGATTTACCTTAACCTAACTAACCTAACCTAATCTAACCTAACCTAACTTAACCCAATTTACCTTAACCTAACCTAATCTAACCTAACCTAACTTAACCCTAATTTACCTTAACCTAACCTAATCTACCTAAACCTAATCTAATAACCTAACTTAACCTGATTTACCTTAACTAACCTAATCTAACCTAACCTAACTTAACCTGATTTACCTTAACCTAACCTAATCTAACCTAACCTAACTTAACCTGATTTACCTTAACCTAACCTGACCTGTGAGTTTTTAATGGTCTTGCCTTTATTTATTCTTAAGACCTGTTGGAGTCACGCGTATTACCTGCAAATTTTACGAGGTACTCTAAAATGAATGAGCAGGAGAAGTCTATGGGGGGTAGTGTTGTTATTCACCTTAAGAGTATCACAACATGGACACCTGCTTCTTCTTCTTCTTCTTCCTCTTTCCTCTATCTCATGTTCTTGTTCTTGTTCTTCTTCCTTTTCTTCTCCTTCCTCTTCTTTCTTCTCTTCTTTCTCTTCATTTTCTTGTTCATTATCTAGTATGTCTTTATCTTGTTCTTTTTCCTCTTACTCTTCTTCTCTTCTCCCTTCTCCTCCTCCTCCTCCTCCTCCTCTCTCTTCCTCATCTAATAGCTGGGAATCGGGTATTTTGTCCATGTTAATTAATCTGCCTTACCTGTTTCATTCAAGTAATCTATTTTACCTGTTCAAATAATCTGCCTCACCTGTTTAATTAGTATACGTTGCTTGTTTAATTAATCTACCCTTACCTGTTTAATATGTCGGCTTTACCTGTTTAATTAATTTGACCATCCTTGTGAGTTTTTTTTGTGTGTGTGTGTGAGAGAGAGGAAGGTTTACGAAGTGCCAGAGAGACGGTGTTGGCAGCCATTAGCCTTCCTGAAGAGCTGCTGAACAATGGCAGAGGTTATGTAGTGGTCCAGTCTCTGTCGATGGCTAGCTGCTTACCTCTCTCTCTCTCTCTCTCTCTCTCTCTCTCTCTCTCTCTCTCTCTCTCTCTCTCTCTGTGGTTACAAAGCTCTTGTGAAGGGAGTCTTGTGACGGTAGAGTCTTGGCGTACTGTTGACATCATTATAGGCTCCTCTCGTTGTGGTAGTTAGTGAAATACCTGCTTATACCTTCATTAATTAGAGGGATTTAGGGTACGAGGGTTAGGTTAATGCCGGTTCAGTCGTGAGTATGGTTAGGTTAGGGTAAGTTAGGTTAGGTTACGTTAGTTAAAAAGTATATAATAGGTTAGGTTAGATTAGTTTATTAGATAGATTTGGTTAAGTAATGAGAATGAGTCAGGTTAGGTTGGGTAGAAGACTATCCTCCCTGGTTCAATGGTGGATAAGTGGTGTTTTGGTGAGGTTGTGTGATGGAAGCATTGATCAGGTCTGCCTAACACGATAACACACCGTAGGTATTGTGGATTTCTAGATCAGTTCCTATGACGCCTAGGTTGCGTGACACATCCTGCTGGTGAAGGTCATATTGATGTTGTCTGTGTTTTATGTGATATCGTGTTACTTGTTATTCGTTTAAAAACAAAATTGTGATATCGTGTCATTTTTAATAATTCTTCGTTTAAAATCTATAAACAAATTTGATATCGTGTTATTTGTTATTCGTTTAAAATCTAGAACAAAAAATATGATGTGTTATTTGTTATTCGTTTAAAATTTAGAACAAATGTTAAATTATGGAAAAATCAGTTTTTCTCCATTTGTCTGTCTACGTGTTTGCACACACACACACACACACACACACACACACACTGCACCACACTGTATATTTTATATTACAGAATTACAAAAGAAAATAAATTCCTATACATATATATTCCTTTACAAGTCAACAAACACAATTGGAGTAAAATAGATCCTTTGTATGTATGTATGTATGTATGTATGTATGTGTATTTATGTATGTATGTATGTATGTATGTATGTATGTGTATTTATGTATGTATGTATGTATATATGTATGTATTGTGAATTTATGGAATATTTATTATTAAAAAGTAAAACATTAACATTACGTTAGAGTTATGAGAAATTATTGTGGTTTGGTTAGGTTAGGTTATTTGGTTGAGGTTGATTTAATTTACTCATATGGATGTTCGTCTCTCTATCTCCATCTTTCTCTCACTGTCTCTACTCTCATCCTACTATCTCTCCCAGTGTCTCCTCTCTCTCCACCTCAGTCACTGTCCTCTGTCTCCTCTTGTCTCTCCACCTCTGTCGGTGTCTCTGTTTCCACCTCGGTCACTGTCTCTGTCTCTCCACCTCTGTCAGTGTCTCTCTGTCTCCACCTCGGTCACTGTCTCTGTCTCCACCTCGGTCACTGTCTCTCTGTCTCTCCACCTCGGTCACTGTCTCTGTCTCCACCTCGGTCACTGTCTCTCTGTCCTCCACCTGTCACTGTCTCGTTCCTCCCACCTAGTCAGTGTCTCTTGTCTCTCCACTCCTGTCTGTCCTCACCTCGTCAGTGTCTCTCTGTCTCCTCCTGTCTCTGTGGGCGACACTTTTCTCCCCAGGATGGACAACACTTGTTAGTTGAACTGTAAAGAAAAAGTTTTATGACTTGTTTTTGTGGACTTTTTCTTGTTTAGGAGAATTGTCTGTGTGTCTGTCTGTTATTGGCTGTGTCTGTCTGTGTGTCTGTCTGTTATTGGCTGTGTCTGTCTGTGTGTCTGTCTGTTATTGGCTGTGTCTGTCTGTGTGTCTGTCTGTTATTGGCCGTCTGTCTGTGTTCGTCTGTTGTTGGCTGTGTCTGTCTGTGTCTGTCTGTTGTTGGCTGTGTCTGTCTGGGTGTCTGTCTGTTATTGGCTGTGTCTGTCTGTGTGTCTGTCTGTTATTGGCTGGTCTGTCTGTGTGTCTGTCTGTTATTGGCTGTGTCTGTCTGGGTGTCTGTCTGTTGTTGGCGTGTCTGTCTGTGTGTCTGTCTGTTATTGGCTGTGTCTGTCTGTTATTGGCTGTGTCTGTCTGTGTCTGTCTGTTATTGGCTGTGTCTGTCTGTGTGTCTGTCTGTTATTGGCTGTGTCTGTCTGTGTGTCTGTCTGTTATTGGCTGTGTCTGTCTGTGTCTGTCTGTTATTGGCTGTGTCTGTGTCTGTCTGTTATTGGCTGTGTCTGTCTGGTTGTCTGTTATTGGCTGTGTCTGTCTGTTATTGGCTGTGTTGTCTGTGTGTCTGTCTGTTATTGGCTGTGTCTGTCTGTGTGTCTGTCTGTTATTGGCTGTGTCTGTCTGTGTGTCTGTCTGTTATTGGCTGTGTCTGTCTGTGTGTCTGTCTGTTATTGGCTGTGTCTGTCTGTGTGTCTGTC
The DNA here is from genome assembly GCF_018991925.1 of Homarus americanus. Classification (NCBI taxonomy): domain Eukaryota; kingdom Metazoa; phylum Arthropoda; class Malacostraca; order Decapoda; family Nephropidae; genus Homarus; species Homarus americanus. Next base: position 77,138 of record NW_024714006.1, read on the forward strand.
TGTTATTGGCTGTGTCTGTCTGTGTGTCTGTCTGTCTTTCTATGTGTGTGTCTTGGTGTCTGTCTTTACGTTATGTCTGTTTCTGTGTCTGTCTGTCTGTCTGTGTCTGTCTTACGATCTGTCTGTCTCCCTGTTCACTTTTTTTGTTTTGATTATTTTCATTAATTTTCTGATTTTATTATTTTTACTTAGTTTGGATTATTTGTTTATTCCTTATTTTTATTCGTTTTTGTTTTGATTACTTTTATTCGTTGTTTATTTCTTGATTTTCAATTTGTCTTGTTTATTTTTTTCTCTTTGTCTTGTTTTTATCAGTTGTTGTGTTCTTCTCCTTTTTCCCTTCCCTTCCTTTCCTTCTCTTCTTCCTTTATTATTTTACCTCTTCCTCTTCTTCCCTTTCTTTTCCTCCTCTTCTTCCTTCATTATTTTAACTTCTTTATCTCCTCTTCCTCTTCTTCCTCTCTTTTATCATCTTCCTACTACTTTTCTTTTTGTCTCCTTCCTTTCTTCCTTCTTTCCTTCTTTTTTCCTTTGCTTCCTTCCTTCCATTTCTTCATTTCTTCCTCTTTCATTCACCTCTCTTTCTCCTCCATTTCTTCACCTCTTCTTCTTCCTCCTCCATTTCTTCATTTCCTCCTCCTCTTCCTGCTTAAAGTGCATCATCTATCCTTAAACTCCTTCCTGCTTCTCTCTCTCTTCTCTCTTCTCTGTTCCGTCACCCTCTACCGCCTCTTCCTCAGTTGGTTTCCTTTTATGGTCTTCCGTCGCGTATAGGGGAAGAGACCTGTAAATCCTGTCCGTCCGTGATTGTCTACATCCATGATTGTCTCCGTCCGTGATTGTCTACATCCATGCTTGTCTTCGTCCGATTGTCTCCGTCCGTGATTGTTCCGTCCGTGATTCTCCGTCCGTGATTGTCTACATCCATGCTTGTCTTCGTCCGGATTGTCTCCGTCCGTGATTGCCTCCGTCCGTGATTGTTCCGTCCGTGATTGCTCCGTCCGTGATTGTCTCCGTCCGTGATTGTCTCCGTCCGTGATTGCTCTCCGCCCGTGATTGTTCCGTCCGTGATTCTCCGTCCGTGATTCTTCCGGCCGTGATTCTCCGGCCGTGATTCTTCCGTCCGTGATTGCCTCCGTCCGTGATTGTTCCGTCCGTGATTGCTCTGTCCGTGATTGTCTCCGTCCGTGATTGTCTCCGTCCGTGATTGCCTCCGCCCGTGATTGTCTCCGTCCGTGATTCTCCGCGTCCGTGATTCTCTCCGTCCGGATTCTTCTGCCGTGATTCTTCCGTCCGTGATTCTCTCCGTCCGTGATTCTCTCCGTCCGTGATTCTTCCGTCCGTGATTCTCTGTCCGTGATTCTGTCCTGTGATTGCCTCCGTCCGTGATTCTCTCCGTCCGTGATTCTCTCCGTCCGTGCGTCCTCCACCCAAAGTATAAGCGCCATAACTAACATACACTGACTGACAGGTGTCAGAAGGTTATCTATGAAGTGATCCATTAGTGGTAATTATGTCACCTGGCTTCATAAGAGCACAGGTGATATGTTATCTTTGAGGTGTTGAGGAGGTGTTGGGGATAACTTTTCTCTAGTAAGGGGTTGTGTTGTGTTGTGTTGTGTTGTGTTGTGTTGTGGGTATGTTGGGTTTTGTGCTGTGTTGCGTTGTGCTGTGTTGAGTCTTTATGTTGCGTTATGTTTTGTTATGTTGTGTCGTGTTTGTGTTGAGTGTGTGTGTGTTGCGTTGTGTGTTTGTGTTGAGTTGTCTTAGTTTTGTTTTGCGGTAGATTATGTTGTGTTACTCTTGTGTTATGTTGTGTTGTATTAAAGTAATTATAATCGACAGATGAGAAAGAATGAGAAAAACAATAACGAAGTGGAGAAGACAGATAACTTGATAACTAGTGAAAGATGAAGGGGAAAAAGCTTTAAAACGGTGAATAGAAGCAACGAATAAAAGGAAATAAAGACGAAATGTAATAAAAAAAAGAGTAATAATGTTGAGAGAGAGAGAGAGAGAGAGAGAGAGAGAGAGAGAGAGAGAGAGAGAGAGAGATGAATAATATTGTATAACAAATAATAATAAAAATAGGAGATAAGGAGAGATTAATAGGGTGATAACTTATAATAAAAAAAAGGGAGATATCTCGCAAAAAATAGGAGATAGGGAGAGATAATAGGAGGCGGGGGGGAGAGAAGTTAGAGACGTTGTAACATAATAAATGGGGCGTGAAGGTTTATGGTGTACTCGTGGTTGTGGAGATAACATCGTCACTCGGATAATGTTGGCTGGGGAAACACGAACCCCCCCACAAACCACACACGCCGGATGTTAGTCTTTGCTTGTTTGGTTAAATTATGTGACAGGATTAATAACGGGTGACTAGAAGACGTGTTTTATAGGCATCGTCCTCACCTACGATAAACTAGTCACTTGTGTCTGTCTGTCTGTCTGTATGGTGGCCTGTCTCTCTGTCTCTGTCTGTCTTTGTCTGTCTGTCCACTTATACGGAGGTGGTGGACAAGTTGGTGTGCCTCAGTATGGCAAGTCCCGGGTTCAGTTTACCTCTGCTCACGGGTGGCAGCCGCGGTCACTCTGACTGACTTGATTGTGGTGGCGAGTTGACCGAATTTGGGTTCGAAGATTCAGAAATTCGAGAATTCAGAGGTTTGAGGCTTCAGCGATTGAGGATTCAGAGGTTCGTGGATTCAGAGATTCGGGGATTCAGAAATTCGAGGATGTCGTACCCAAACGACGTAATCAGAATCCTAATTAACTCACTACCTTAAGTTTAACCACAAGTACCATTTACAGTTATACAATGCCTTTATAATGACTGTAAGTAAGCATCTCTGTATTTACATAACCTCCTCATTGTCTCCTCACGTGTTCAGTTGGTGACAAAATTCCCTGAACAATTTTATAATGTACAGTGGCAGGTCAAAATTCTACGGACAGTTTTGGGAACATGTGAAATATTCGTCTCAACTGTACATAACAAAAGTGTACAGGTAATATTGATCTGAAACTGTACATAACAAAAGTGTACAAGGAATTATGGTCCTTCCACTGTACATTTGGTGTGGATGTATGGGGTCATTGTTTATGTGTTGAATAATGCAAGGGGCGATTATGGTGGTGAAGTAGAAAGAGCAGTCCTTTGTGTATACTTAATGAAACAGCTGGTGGGAGGGTGAGAAGGGAGGAGGTGGGAGTAGAAGGGGGAGTGGTAGTAGTAGTAGTAGGAGGTGGGGTGGTGGTAGTAGTAGTAGTAGGAGTAGGAGGTGGAGTAGGAGGGGAGGGAGTGGTGGTAGTAGTAGTAGGAGGGGGAGAGAGGGGAGTGGAGTGATGGTAGTAATAGGTAGGTGGAGGAGAAGGAGTGTGGATGTTTATGGTATCTGTTGTTGCTTCCTTTCTTTCTCTCTCTCTCTCTCTCTCTCTCTCTCTCTCTCACTTCATTTGATACAATGATTGTATTATCATATTAATAAGTATTGTACTAAAGAGTCGTATGCAAATGTAATGTGTGTGTGAGAGAGAGAGAGAGAGAGAGAGAGAGAGAGAGAGAGAGAGAGAGAGATTTGGATTACTTAAAGCTTAGTCTGGGAAACAAAGACTAATTTGCATAGAGTCTATTATAAGGCCCTTAATAATTATGGTAATGTAGAGAAACTGACCCTGGGAGAGAGAGAGAGAGAGAGAGAGAGAGAGAGAGAGAGAGAGAGAGAGAGAGAGGGGGGGTTTCCAGGTCGGTTATACAAATAAAAAAGAGAAAATCGTAATTTATACGTGGGAGACCTGAGGAGCAGTGACGGATAGGGAGATGCTGGGGTGTGGGAGGTGCTAGGTGGGGACGTGTTAGGTGTGGTGCTAGGGGTGTGGTGGGAGGTGCTAGGTGTGGGAGGTGTTGGTGGTGGGAGGTGCTGGATGTGGTGGGAAGTAGATATGGTTAGTTAGGTTTGGTGTATAAAGAAAAGACGTACCATTAAGAAGGGCTGAGAGAGAGAGAGAGAGAGAGAGGAGAGAGAGAGAGAGAGAGAGTCTTCCGCCCAACCAGGGGTCGTAAGTAGGGTGGTTCGACGCCTCCTGGAATGACCTAATGACATTCCAGACATTCCTGTTCCAGTCAAAACACGTGTTCCAGATTCTATGACCTTCCATCTTGCCAACAAACCATCCATCTTGGTGACCATACAACCACAACCATCCATCTTGGTGACCCTACAACCAGTAAACCATCCATCTTGGTGACCCTACAACCACTAACCATCCATCTTGGTGACCATACAACCAGTAACCATCCATCTTGGTGACCATACAACCACTAACCATCCATCTTGGTGACCCTACAACCACTAACCATCCATCTTGGTGACCCTACAACCACTAACCATCCATCTTGGTGACCCTACAACCAGTAACCATCCATCTTGGTGACCCTACAACCACTAACCATCCATCTTGGTGACCCTACAACCAGTAACCCCATCTTGGTGACCCTACAACCACTAACCATCCATCTTGGTGACCCACAACCACTAACCTTCCATCTTGGTGACCACAACCATAACCATCCATCACTAACCATCACTTGGTGACCTACAACCACTAACCATCCATCTTGGTGACCATACAACCAAACCATCCATCTTGGACCTACAACCACTAACCATCCATCTTGGTGACCCTACAACCACTAACCATCCATCTTGGTGACCCTACAACCACTAACCATCCATCTTGGTGACCATACAACCAGTAACCATCCATCTTGGTGACCATACAACCACTAACCATCCATCTTGGTGACCCTACAACCAGTAAACCATCCATCTTGGTGACCCTACAACCAGTAACCATCCATCTTGGCCCATAACCATCCATCTTGGTGACCCTACAACCAGTAACCATCCATCTGGTGACCCTACAACCACTAACCATCCATCTTGGTGACCCTACAACCAGTAACCATCCATCTTGGTGACCCTACAACCACTAACCATCCATCTTGGTGACCATACAACCACTAACCATCCATCTTGGTGACCCTACAACCACTAACCATCCATCTTGGTGACCATACAACCACTAACCATCCATCTTGGTGACCCTTACAACCACTAACCATCCATCTTGGTGACCCTACAACCAGTAACCATCCATCTTGGTGACCCTACAACCAGTAACCATCCATCTTGGTGACCATACAACCACTAACCATCCATCTTGGTGACCCTACAACCACTAACCATCCATCTTGGTGACCCTACAACCAGTAACCATCCATCTTGGTGACCCTACAACCACTAACCATCCATCTTGGTGACCCTACAACCACTAACCATCCATCTTGGTGACCCTACAACCAGTAACCATCCATCTTGGTGACCCTACAACCACTAACCATCCATCTTGGTGACCATACAACCACTAACCATCCATCTTGGTGACCCTACAACCACTAACCATCCATCTTGGTGACCCTACAACCACTAACCATCCATCTTGGTGACCCTACAACCACTAACCATCCATCTGGTGACCATACAACCACTAACCATCCATCTTGGTGACCCTACAACCACTAACCATCCATCTTGGTGACCCCACAACCACTAACCATCCATCTTGGACCCTACAACCACTAACCATCCATCTGGTGACCCTACAACCACTAACCTCCATCTTGGTGACCTACAACCACTCCATCCATCTTGGTGACCCTACAACCAGTAACCATCCATCTTGGACCCTACAACCACTAACCATCCATCTTGGTGACCCTACAACCACTAACCATCCATCTTGGTGACCCTACAACCACTAACCATCCATCTTGGTGATCCACTAACCATCCATCTGTTTTTGGTGCTAACCATCCATCTGGTGACCATACACTAACCATCCATCTGGTGACCACAACACTAACCATCCATTTGGTATAATCAGTAACCATCCATTTGTGACCATACGACCATAACCATCCATCTTGGTGACCTTGTGTTTTTGGCCATACAACCAGTAACCATCCATCTTGGTGACCCTACAACCACTAACCATCCATCTTGGTGACCCTACAACCACTAACCATCCATCTTGGTGACCCTACAACCACTAACCATCCATCTTGGTGACCCTACCAGTAACCATCCATCTTGGTGACCCTACAACACTAACCATCCATCTTGGTGACCCTACAACCACTAACCATCCATCTTGGTGACCCTACAACCACTAACCATCCATCTTGGTGACCCTACAACCACTAACCATCCATCTTGGTGACCCTACAACCACTAACCATCCATCTTGGTGACCTACAACCACTAACCATCCATCTTGGTGACCCTACGATCAGTAACCATCCATCTTGGTGACCATACAACCAGTAACCATCCATCTTGGTGACCCACAACCAGTAACCATCCATCTTGGTGACCATACAATCAGTAAACCATCCATCTTGGTGACCCTACAACCACTAACCATCCATCTTGGTGACCCTACAACCAGTAACCATCCATCTTGGTGACCATACGATCAGTAACCATCCATCTTGGTGACCGATAAAGCAGTATGGCATCTTGGCTTAACCTGCCTTGATAAACTCTTGTATTTTTTCTCTCTTGTGTTCATTTTTCCTCTATTTTCATATTCACTTGTTTGTTGTCCTCTTTGTTCTGTCTTTTCCTCTTTATCGGAGTTTTATTTTCACTTATTTTTGTTTTCCTGCTGTTTAATATGACTATTGTTCACTGTTTTAATTCTCTGATTTCCTTTTTTTTGAACAGTGATGGTGGTTTAATTACCATGTCCAGTTATGTCATTTTCCTATTATGAACGTATTGAACTCTTGGGAAATTCTCACTTTTATCTTATGTTCAATTTTAATCTCATTTTCCCTTTTTTTTTTCTTGGTAATGATTGTTCACAGTTACTCATTATAACATTTAATTAAGATTCACCTGTTGGGGTTAACTTTATTTACCGAACAATATGATGTTAATGATGTATTTTAACATCTTTTTAACCCCTTCATTATGGGATATTAGTTTTAATATATTCATTTGGTTAGCGAAGGCCGAGTGATTAACATGTTAAAATATTTGTTTTATGTTGAATCTGAGCCATATAACACGGGTCTTGTACACACACACACACACACACACACACACACACACACACACACAGCTGGCCAGGGTTTATGACATGTAAATTCTCGGCAGGTAACTGATAGCGGGACAATTAACCAATTAACCAACAGGTGTAGTGAAGGGAGAGGAGAGAGAGGAGACGATGATGATTTACGAGGTGATAAAGCAGAACGACGAGAGAGAGAGAGAGAGAGAGAGAGAGAGAGAGAGAGAGAGAGAGAGAGAGAGAGAGAGAGAGAGAGAGAGAGAGAGAAGATTAAATACAGTATTGCAGGTGTGTTAGGTGGAGATGAAGTGTTATGATAAATGGAGACATAGTATAATGAAGAAGAAGGAGAGGTAGAGGAGACAAGGTGATAATGCATAAGTGAAGGTGATATATCTTGATAAATGATGACCAAGAGAGAGAGAGAGAGAGAGAGAGAGAGATCTTCATAAATGGAAACAATGTAAAATGAAAGGAAGGGGTGGTGATGGATGATGAGAAGTGAGACAGGAGAAGAAATGCAGGGAGAGGAAGGAAGGAAGGAAGGAAGGAAGGAAGAGGAAGAATAAGAAAGAGGAGACGGAGGGAGAAGGAAGAAGAAGGAATAGGAGGAAAAAAGAGGAGAAGGGTGAAATAAAAGAGGAAAGAGAAGGATGGAGAGAGGAAGAAGAAGGAAGAGGGATAAAGAATAATAACTAAGGAGGCAGCAACACCACCTCTACCATGAGCAGGTGTCCCTCAGGCTAGTTAAGCAGCTCAGGTGTGCACGGGAGCTCGGGGTGATGTTGACCTGTACAGTAGTAGTAAAGTTAGGGCAGCAACTAAATTAACAAAATCGATCGAGTCTTATATGTTGGGTGCTGTCAGTGCTGTCTGTATATCTGTCTAAATTTCTGGACGGTAACTTAAGAATGGACAGAAATAGATTAAGTTTTCTGTTTAATGATTTTTTTCACCTGGTTATATATAAGGACAAAATAATATTGATCATCCTATATACACGAGACATAACTACATGCTATATATTTTAGTGTCCAGGGAATTATGACTGCAGCTGAACACTTGATATAATGGGAAGTTAAGATACATGGGAGTTTATCCTTGTTTTGCCCCCTCCATCCATTTCATTATGGTGAGTTTGAGGTATAAACGTAAATGATAATCGACCTTATGTATGGGAAACTCTCTGAATATACATACATACATACATACATACATACATACATAAACGAACAAGCACACACACACACACACACACACACACACACACACACACAGCTCTTTGATCCTTCCCACAAAAGCTCTTATTTTGTGCCTGTTGAGAGCCATTGTTCTCACCACCCCTGTGTTGGCCTGGTCATTATGAGGGGGAGGTGGGAGGAGGGGAGAGGGAGGAGAGGGAGGCTGTGAGGGGGGGGTGAGAGGGAGGGTTGGAGAGGATGGTAGCGCTGAGAGTCGTGTGTGTGTGTGTGTGTGTGTGTGTGGAAATTAATGGGGTGAACATACGTAATTCTCATGGTTTTGTGTGTGTGTGTGTTTGTTTGTTTATGTGTGTGGAAACAAAGTGTGGTGTTTGTTAATGTATTATGGTGTTTAGGTTTGTTTACATGAGTGGAAAACTAATATGGTGTTTGAAAGTATAATGTGGCGTTTGTTTAGTTTTGTTTGTTTGTTTGTTTACGAGTAGGAACTAAGGAAGTAACGTAAACCTCAGCATTATTCTGTGTTCTTGAGTGAGTAGGGCGACCAGAGCCACCTTACCGCCACGCTCAGAGTATGTGTTCGTCTGGATCATAACCCGTGTGTTCGTCTGGATCATAACCCGTGTGTTCGTCTGGATCACGTGTGTTCGTGGAACCCGTGTGTTCGTCTGGATCATAACCCGTGTGTTCGTCTGGATCATAACCCGTGTGTTCGTCTGGATCATAACCCGTGTGTTCGTGATCATAACCCGTGTGTTCGTCTGGATCATAACCCGTGTGTTCGTCTGATCATAACCCGTGTGTTCGTCTGGATCATAACCCGTGTGTTCGTCTGGATCATAACCCGTGTGTTCGTCTGATCATAACCCGGTGTTCGTCTGGATCATAACCCGTGTGTTCGTCTGGATCATAACCCGTGTGTTCGTCTGGATCATAACCCGTGTGTTCGTCTGGATCATAACCCGTGTGTTCGTCTGGATCATAACCCGTGTGTTCGTCTGGATCATAACCCGTGTGTTCGTCTGGATCATAACCCGTGTTTTCGTCTGGATCATAACCCGACAACAGTAAGAGGAGAGCTACAGTGATTACGTTTGGTTCATATAATCACCTTGACTATCTATAACTCCCTTATGGTTTTTGGTGTCAGGGGTCAAATAGGTCAAAGGTCACCATCTGTTTATACATTTGAACAATATGATTTGACACGTTATATCTGTTGTGTTTTGGGGGTCAAAGTTAGGTTAAAGGTCAATAAATCTGAAAAAAAACACGTTTAGATCTCGTTTATTCCTTCAGGTTAAGTGAGACAGCTGCTTCTCTTTGTCACACACCTGCTGTTGTCACACACCTGCTGTTGTCACACACCTGCTGTTGTCACACACCTGCTGTTGTCACACACCTGGTGCCGTCTGTAATGAGGACCTTCGTTACCTGTATTTATTATCATTAACTTTACTGTGTGATGATAATGGATAATGGCTTAGTGAGTTAATTGGCTCACCTGTGTGTGTAGTGAGGCAGGTGAGAGCTATATTACTCAAGAAACTTATAACGACAGAAATAGGTCTTTACCTCAGGGATACGACTGAACAATCTCTGGGCAGAACTCATTACCTACCACCTCGACCAATATATTTTCTTTAATATTTTTTACAAGATTCAACTAACCAAACCTGTTTATATTTCTACCCGATTCTAACATGTTAACTTATGAATGTTAATATAGTGAGTTGATTTACGTGTATATTTGTTCATATTATCTTCATTTATTTATACAGTATTGGTTGTATTTTCATGTATATTAATATTTTATCAGTGTATATTAATTTTGATCGTGTTAATTTGGTTAATATGGAGTTAATAATTATTTAACATGTTTACAGTACTGACAAGGTTTACATGAATTTAGTTAATTTATATTCTGACTATTTTTCAGTGTATGTAAGTGTATGTATGTATGTATGTATGTATGTATGTATGTATGTATGTATGTATGTATGTATAATCCAATTAGCGATATAATTCATGGACACTGATTATTATTTGTTCATATTTCATTATATGCGATTGAACCAAATTATTAATATATGTTGATAATTGATTATATTAACACATACAAATGATTACAATAATTCGAGTGAGTAAAGTAATTAATATGGAAATAATTATACAAAATATATAGACTTTATATATTTGGAAAAGCAAAATAATTATTGTATAGTAATTTATGTTATGAAAGGAATAGATATATTTATTTATGCGTTTAGTATTGAGAAAAATTATCGTTTTTTATAATAATTGGGAAGAAATACGAAGAATGGGATAATTGCAGTGGATAGGAAAGACGGAGATTAAAGCGGAAGAAAGAATGGAGGAAGAGAGAGGAGGAGAAACGAGAAGAAGAAAATCAATGTTGGAAATGAAGATAGAGAAAGAGAAATGAAAATAAAACAAAATAAAGACGAGAGGAAAGTGATAAAAGATTAAAGGAAGCGAAGGAGAAAGAGGAGGTAATGAAGAATGAAGGATGAGAGAAAGAGGGAAGCAGTAGAGACAAAAAAGGAAGAAAATAATGAATTAAAGGAGAGAAAAAGCGTAAAGAGGAATTAAAAAGACGAGGGAAAGCAGGAGATGAAAGAAGCCTGGCTGTCATTGTGTTTTTGTTTTGTTTCAAATTATTTAGTTTTCGTCTAAGGTTAACTGGTAGACAGTGAGGCAGCTATCATGTGTATGTTTCTGACACACACACACACACACACACACACACACACACACACACACACACACACACACACACACACACACACACACACACACACATTTTCTTCTTGAATAGTTCCCGTATTTTTTTTTTATAATTTTGCAGCTTTTCTTTGACAGTATTATTATAGAAATTGTGTTCACTAAAGATTCCATTTGTTTTTGTAAGAACTTTTTTTCTTGGAGGTAAAGGTAAATAATAATAATGATTAATAATAATAATGATAATAATGATAATAATAATAATAATAATAATAATAATAATAACTATAATAATAATAATAATAATAATAATAATAATAATAATAATAATAATAACTATAATAATAATAATAACTATAATAATAACTATAATAATAATAATAATAATAATAATAATAATAATAATAATAATAATAATAACTATAATAATAATAATAACTATAATAATAACTATAATAATAATAATAATAATAATAATAATAATAATAATAATAATAATAATAATAATAATAATAATAATAGGCCATGGCCGTGTGAGGTGACCGACCATGGCCCGGGCAGTTTAGCCAACTACCGGTCTATAATAAGGTTCCTGAATAAGGTGATTCTGTGTTAGTAAGCTTGTGGTGTGTGTGTGTGTGTGTGTGTGTGTGTGTGTGTGTGTATGTGTGTGTGTGTGTGTATACTTGTCAATATTATCTAACCCCATTATATTGCTATGGTCTAAGCTGAGGCATTTAACAACTCTCTTTTATCTCCAATCAAGAGTAAAATTTAAACCCCACCAACTTTTAGGATTTATTTAAGTTAAGGCTTAATCTTAGATACCTTAATTAAATACGGGTTCTTTGATCTTATAAGTACGAGAAAAAAAAACACCTTACGTCTACTGGTGTGTGTGTGTGTGTGTGTGTGTGTGTGTGTGTGTGTGTGTGTGTGTGTGTGTGTTAATTCTCGATCTTACATACATTAATTAAAGACTCTCACACCTGTTCACTTACAAGGACAATTTTCAACTTCCGACCTTTTGTGAATCCTTCCTTTAATAAGATATTTCTCTCTTGGTTTAAGGGATGAGCGGATAGTCTGGTTTAATGCGATTTTAGTTAAGCGGATATACTGAGTCGCTGAGACCCGCTTATATACAATGACATATGTAACGTTGGTACAGGGAGGAGGAGATGCAACACTGTAATTCTGTATCATTCCTGTAACATTGTATTGGGATAACACTGTAATGTACCACTGTATCGAGATATCACTACTGTACCACTGTATCAGGAAATTTCTGTAATGTATCACTGTACCGGATTGTGACTGTAAGATTGTACCATTGATGTATTACAAAATATACAACACAATGACTACAGTAGTGAAACACACACACACACACACACACACACACACACACACACACACAGACACACACACACACACACACACTTTGCCGCAGCATCCATCACATTGCTTGGAGATCTGTGAAGACGATTAAGGAACTTGTAGACTGTGGTGAGAATAAATGAAGAAGAGGGAGGGAGGGAGGGAGGGAGGAGAGAAGGAGAAAGAGAAAGGAAGGAGAGGGGAGAAGGAGAAAGAGAAAGGAAGGGAAGGATAAATAGAGGGAAGGAAGGAAGGAGAGGAGAAAGGGTGGGTAGGATGAATGGAAGAAGGGAGGGAGGGAAAGAGAACGGAAGGGGAGAGGGAGAAAAGGGAAGGGAAGGAGGAACAAATGGAGGGAAAAGAAGAGAAGGAGGGAGGAAGGAAGGGAGGGAGGAAGGTGAGGGAGGGAGGAAATGAATGAGAGAGGAAGGGAGAGATACAGCGAGGGCAGTTCGTCTTGTCTGTTATTGTTTCACATTTTTCACCACCTTTGCAAGGAGTTAATCCATCATGTATTATGAAGGGAGAAGGGAGGTTATTAAGGGAGCATTAGAGCAGTATCCTCCCTCCTTTGTGGTTGATGTTAATGACTAATACCTTGTCCTTTCCCGTCTCTCCCTCTCTTCTGCAGGTGAGACATTGGTCGGTCGGGGATGCAGTGGTGTTTGTTGGTCGGTTTGTCGGTGAGTCAGTCGGTGGGTTGGTGTGTCTGAGTTTGGTCGGCTTCCAAGGCTTCGGTATCAACAGGTAAGTTCTCATTGTACACCCTCTCCCTCACCTGTCCTCCTCCTCCCCCCTTGTCCTCCCTCCTCCCCCCTTGTCTTCCCTTCTCCCCCTTGACCCCTTTCCCTCACCTGTACCCCTCCTCCCCCTGTCCCCACTCCCTTCCCTCAATTCCTCCTCCCACTGCCCCCCTCCCCCCCTCCACCCTCCCTATACCTGTCCGGGCATTATCTCAGGTAATTCTTTATAAATGTTTGACGTATACATTTTATACATATTTTATTCATAACAAAAGGTAGGTGTTGTATTATTCAACTCTATTTCTCTTGTTTTTGTTGATGTTATGAAAATTCGTATTCATGTTTACCAAATGTTTAGGAAATGTTATGTACAGTATGTTAAGTTAAATACTACTGATGTCAACATTTACAAAACATACGTACACATAACTGTTTTCTTCATCTTGGCCATACTACATATATGAATGATGGTGAGTCACATCTAACACACACACACACACATACAGGTTTAATTTAAGTCAGCATTACGATCACAGTAACATTTGGGTGACCCCATTACGTCAGGGTCAACGGTCGTAGCGAATAGTTAGTGAAATATGGGTGGTGTTGACCGTAGAGTTTTCCCCACTTGGCTCCGGACGAATTAATCTGTGGTACGAAATATGTTTTCTCTGGGACATTAAGCTGTGGTAGAAAATATTATGCTATGGTATGATATATTAAGCTGTGGTAGGAAATATTAAGCTATGGTATGGTATATTAAGCTGTGGTAGGAAATATTAAGCTATGGTATGGTATATTAAGCTGTGGTAGGAAATATTAAGCTACTGTTTGGTATATTACGGTGTGGTTGGACATATTATGCTGTGGCACGAAACATTAACCTTCTTTATGTGACAGTAAGCTTTTATATGGAGCATTAAGCTGTGGTAGGAAACATTAAGCTGTGGTAAGAAACATTATGCTGTGGTAGGAAACATTAAACGGTAGAACAAACCATTAAGCTGTGGTAAGAAACATTAAGCTGTGGTAAGAAACTTTAAGCTGTTGTAAAAAATATTAAGCTATGGTAGGAAACATTAAGCTGTGGAATAAAACATTAAGTCATGAAACAAATCATTGAGCTGTGGTACCAAATATTAAGCTACGGTATGGTATATTAAGCTGTGGCATGAAACATTAAGCTTTGGTAAAAAAGTATCAAGCTCTGGTACGAAGCATTAAGCTGCGGTATGGTATATTTAGCTGTGGTACGAAACATGTAGAATGAAACAGTATGCTGTGGTAAGAAACATTAAGCTGTGGCAGGAAACATTAATCTGAGGTAGGAAACATTAAGCTGTGGTATGAGTGTGGTAAGAAACACTAAGCTATGGTACGAAACATTAAGCTGTGGCAGGAAACATTAAGCTGTGATACTGAACATAAAATATTAATGCCTTCAAACATACACCTTCTACAATTTTGCATTTAATTCTAATTGTTTCATTATTATTTAAGCTTAAGCTGACTGTCTGTTTCTCTTTCTCTCTGCAGGTAAATTAGATCTTTCCCTCACCCCTCACCCCTCACCCCTCACCGCCCTCGTTTTGTGTGGCCTTCCTTTACTTTTGTATCCCCTGAAAGAACAGAAACTGTAAAGTGAATTTTTTCTCGTTTTCTTTTATAAGCTGTAGAGGGGAAAGGGTGACGTAAGTATTGTAATGAGTCTGTGTGTGTGTGTGTGTGTGTGTGTGTGTCTGTGTGTGTGTGTGTGTGTGTGCCAGTGCTAATTTAGTCGGAAAGACGCTACCACCGTCCCTCCCGCAGTAGATGTAGCCCTCCACACGTGTAACATCTGTGAACGACTCTGCCGGTCTCTTATCGACCTCTTTAGTCACCACAGAGCTCACCAACGTAGGTGACATCCTTAATAACTCGTATCATTGTATCATAGCTGGATGATCGTCATACTAGATTCCGAGTGACAGCAAAGTAGTAGTAGTGTGTGTGTGTGTGTGTGTGTGTGTGTGTGTGTGTGTGTGTGTGTGTGTGTGTGTGTGTGTGTGTGTGTGTGTGTGTGTGTGTGTTCGTATGTTCGTATATGTAAAGGATACGTGTTCTTGTGTGTGTGTGTGTGTGTGTGTGTGTGTGTGTGTGTGTGTGTGTGTGTG
>NW_024714006.1:97500-110000 GCF_018991925.1 Homarus americanus
TAGATTAAGTTAGGGTAGGTTAGGATAGATTAAGTTAGTGTAGGTTAGGATAGATTATGTTAGTGTAGGTTAGGATAGATTAAGTTAGGGTAGGTTAGGATAGATTAAGTTAGGGTAGGTTAGGTTAGGTTGTTTTAAGGTCACTTTTTTAGCTAGGAAGCAGAAATTTGTACTCGGTAATGCCCAAGTGCTTTAAAATACATGGTTTAATTACATTATTTTTACTCGTATTTTGTTCATGGTATAACATGGTGGGCGGTGTACGTGTCTCAACGTGTTTCTCGTGTGATAACTTATTGATAATTTAGTTGTCTATGTCAAAAAGTCATAATTATCAAGATTATCAAGTTATAGGAATTGAAAGTTATAGATAATTTGGTTGTCGAAGTTCCGGGATCATTGTATAGAGGTAATTATAGGTCTTTGTGGCTACCCGACTGTGGCTTCGTTCTGATTGGTCGTCTGATTCGTGACGTGGGGGAGTCTCATTCTGATTGGTCGTCTGGTCGTCTCACTCAAAATTTACTCTCCAACACTACAACCATTTAACAACACTGTAAAGTCTCTCTCCAACAACACTGTAAAGTCTCTCTCTCCAACAACACTGTAAAGTCTCTCTCCAACAACACTGTAAAGTCTCTCTCTCCAACAACACAGTAAAGTCTCTCTCTCCAACAACACTGTAAAGTCTCTCTCCAACAACACTGTAAAGTCTCTCTCCAACAACACTGTAAAGTCTCTCTCCAACAACACAGTAAAGTCACTCTCCAACACTAGAACCATTTAACAACACTGTAAGTCAAGAAATTGATCTTCAACACTGGTGCCATTTATCGACGCTGTAAACCTTCAGGGAACCACAAATGGCACTTGTCCTCAGACCTGGTCACCACTGTCATTTGTGCCACTAACTCTTGAAGGCTTGGTGAGGGAGGAGAGGGTGAGGGTGGTGAGGGAGGATATAGGGGTGAGGGTGGTGAGGGAGGAGATAGGGAGAGGGTGGTGAGGGAGGAGATAGGGAGAGGGGCGTGAGGGTGGTGATGTGGAGAGGGTGGTGAGGGTGGTGATGGGAAGATGGAGAGTGGGGACTTGGGGGTTATCTGCATCTCCCATTTCTCCCCATACCTTCCCCTCCCACCCCCCTCTACCACACTTCCCCATCCCCACACCTCCCCATCCTCCACACCCTCACTCCTCCCCATCCCCCACACACCCCCACAGCCCCCCACAGCCCCCACACATGGCCAATAAGACCCATCATGGCCAGGTTGCCGTAGCCGTGGGTAAGGTCTTTCTCAAATTGCATTTTTATGACGAGAAGGAAAATTGTCTGGGGAAATATTAATGTCCTGGCGTAAAATTTGTCATATATGTTACATTTGGTGGGGAGAATTTGTGGTGGTGGCGGGGAATTTTTATCTCTTGAGTTTGGGTTAGTGGTGTGGTGGTGATGTTGAAGTGGTGTTGTGGTGGTGGTGTTGAAGTGGGATGTGGTGTTGAAGAGGGATGTGGTGTTGAAGAGGGATGTGGTGTTGAAGTGGGATGTGGTGTTGTAGTGGGATGTGGTGTTGAAGTGGGATGTGGTGTTGAAGAGGGAAGTGGTGTTATGGTGCTAAGTGTATTATGATCAGGGTTAATAAATCGTACTCAAAGTATTGTCCTCGTAATGAAGGTCCTTGTACTCAGGGTTGACATCGTACTCAAGGGATTGTTATCGTACTCAAGGGGTTGTTATCGTACTCAAGGGATTGTTATCGTACTCAAGGGGTTGTTATCGTACTCAAGGGGTTGTTATCGTACTCAAGGGGTTGTTATCGTACTCAAAAGGATATTATCGCTCCTCAATTTTTGTCATCGTACTCAATAAGGTGGCACTGTAATCGAGGGTTAAATCATCGTACTCAGAAGGCTGCCATCGTACTCAAGAGGACGTCGCTTATGAGTCTAAAGTTTCATAGGTTCAGTATTGGAACTTTTGGAACATACATACATACATACATATATACATACATACATACATACATACATAGACAGTATCGTGCTAGCTAACAGTGAAATTCTCCTACCTTCCCTCCTTCCCTCCTTCTCTCCTTCTCTCCCATCCTTCCACCCTCCCTTCTTACCCTTCTTCCTTCTCTCCCTATCTCCCACCCACACTTCCTTCCTTCCTTCCTTCCTTCCTTCCTTTCCTTCCTTCCTTCCCTTCCTTCCTTCCTTCCTTCCTTCCTTCCTTCCTTCCTTCCTTCCTTCCTTCCTTCCTTCCTTCCTTCCTTCCTTCCTTCCTTCCTTCCTTCCTTCCTTCCTTCCTTCCTTCCTTCCTTCCTTCCTTCTTTCCTTCCTTCCTTCTCTCCCTTCCTTCCTTCCTTCTTTCCTTCCTTCCTTCCTTTCCTTCCTTCTCTCCTTCCTTCTTCTTCCCTCCCTCCCTTCCTTCCTTCCTTCCTTCCTTCCTTCCTTCCTTCTTTCCTTCCTTCCTCCCTACATGACCTGACCCATAAACATCATCACCACGCCCCTCGAGGTAATTGTCTACTTGTTTACCTCGTGTCCTGACCAGCCGAGTGATGTAAACAAACTCATTCTTAATACTTGTTTACAGGTCAGAATCCTCCGCCCTATCATGTCCATGTTAACAGGGCCCAACTAGGTTTTAACTTCATTATAGCGAGGTAAACAGGTAGGGTGTGTGTGTGTGTGTGTGTGTTTGTGTGTGTGTGTGTGTGTGTGTGGTGATATCATGACAGTATTGTACCTGGTGAAGGAAATTAAAACGAATTTTTTTTCTTTTTTTTTTTTTTACAGTGAATTTAAGTAATCGTCCAATCCAATTCCACCTGTTTATTATAATATCGACCAATCCAATTCTACCTTGACTATGACGTCATTGGAATCAGCCAAACAGAACACCACCTAACAATATCGTCATCAAGAGAATCGACCAATTAAAATATTAGCTTTTTATACATATAAAGAATTAATGTGTTATCAAAAAGACCTGACACAGTTTGAGTTAATGATATTTAGAGCAGTAATATATCCGACACAGTTTGAGTTAATGATATTTAGAGCAGTAATATATCCGACACAGTTTGAGTTAACGGTATTTAGAGCAGTAATATATCCGACACAGTTTGAGTTAATGATATTTAGAGCAGTAATATATCCGACACAGTTTGAGTTAATGGTATTTAGAGCAGTAATATATCCGACACAGTTTGAGTTAATGGTATTTAGAGCAGTAATAGATCCGACACAGTTTGAGTTAATGGTATTTAGAGCAGTAATAGATCCGACACAGTTTGAGTTAACGGTATTTAGAGCAGTAATATATCCGACACAGTTTGGAGTTAATGATATTTGAAACGTATATATCCGACACAGTTTGAGTTAATGATATTTAGAACTTATTAATATATCCGACACAGTTTGAGTTAATGTTATTTAAAACGTGTATATCCGACACAGTTTGAGTTAATGATATTTGAAACGATAGCTCATATCCGACACAGTTTGAGTTAATGATATTTAGAGCAGTAATATATCCGACACAGTTTGAGTTAATGGTATTTAGAGCAGTAATATATCCGACACAGTTTGAGTTAATGGTATTTAGAGCAGTAATATATCCGACACAGTTTGAGTTAATGGTATTTAGAGCAGTAATATATCCGACACAGTTTGAGTTAATGGTATTTAGAGCAGTAATATATCCGACACAGTTTGGTATTTACGTGTGATATTGTTTCCATAGTCTGTAATTTTGTGGTGACCTCGGCAGCCTCTCGTTCAGCTTGTTGACCCATCCAGCACTACACTTTATCGACTTGGTGGCAAATTTCCTCCCGTGTTAGCCGCGGGTCGTGCTGTGGCCATTTTACTGCCCTAAGTTTTAATAGTATGGCTGGCTAGGGCGTGGCCAGGTCTTACTAGCTGGTCAAGTCTTACTAACTGGCCAGGTCTTACTAGCTGGCCAGGTCTTACTAGATGACCTTACTAGTTGGTCTTACTAGCTAACATTACTAGTGTTCCTACTAGCTGTAACAATGCCGTAGATCCCCACCACTACCATTACTACCTCCACTATCACCACCACTATCACTATCACCACCACCACCATTATCACCACCACTATCACCACCACCACCACCACCATCACCACCACCACCACTATCACCACCACTATCATTGTGTGTGTGTATGGCACTATATGCATATATGTATGTATATATGTAAGTATATGTGTGTGTGTGTATGTACAGTATATATGTGTGCGTGCGTGTGTGTGTTATGACCCGGAGTTGGATTTCAGCGAATCTGGATAATTACAATAATTTTTCCTTAGTAAAGTTACATAAAAAGATAAGAAGCCTGACCACGCGAGGAGGGGGGGGGGACTTACCTTACTGTATCATATTTTTACTTCACAATAAATTATGTTCTTGAAAATTACTGCCCCTGTGATAATAACCTCAACAACAACAACATTAGCAACAAGGAAAACAACAAAAACAAGAACAATAACAAGAACACCTACAATCACCACCACCACCCTCCACAATTCTATCAACAACCACCATCACCACAAACACTAACACCAACCACAGTCACAACCACCCTCACCACCACAGTCACCACAGTCACCACCCTCACCACCACCACAGTCACCACCCTCACCCTCACCACAGTCACCACCCTCACCACCACCACAGTCACCACCCTCACCCTCACCACCACCACAGTCACCACCCTCACCACCACCACAGTCACCACCCTCACCACCACCTGTCAGGAGTTATGTTGAACCAAATAGATCGTATCATTAATAATCTTCCACATGACACCTGCCTCACTCCACCAATCATGACCCTTGCTGTCCCTGGAGTCTGGCTGTGAGCGCTTGTCATTGGTCACTATGGCACGATGAGGATTTCTGATTGGTGGATATAGGTGTGGGTTTGTGATTGGTGGACGCGTGCGGCCTTGTGATTGGTGGACACGTGTAGGTCTTGCCCTGATAAGCGTGGAGTAAAAACTATTTTGCATAGGATAATCTCCAATCAGTCGTAGTTATGGTGGAAATAAACCAACGATGATAAGGAATTAGTATAACGAAGATAGAATAACTAGAATAAGGACGATAATTAAATAGAACAAAGAAGATAATTAATTAGAACAAAGAAGATAATTAATTAGAACAAAGAAGATAATTAATTAGACCAAAGAAGATAATTAATTAGAACAACGCAAATAATTGGATAGAATAACCAAGCTAATTAACACAACAAGAATCATACTTGTGTTTTCTGACAGATTATTTGAGTGCATGTTAATTACTTGATGCAAATTAAGTTATATAAAGCCTTCAGTGTTAACAGATATGCATACAGATATACCAAATATACATACTGACTCAAATATACATACAAAAATACACATAGACTTAAACTTTTCATACATACAGACTCATACACACAGGCTTACATATTTTACACAAACAAATGCACATATATACTTTGTCTTACATATACCCTTACAAATATACTTCCAAGCATACATATATACTGAGAGACATACATATATACATGCAAACTTACCCCAAAATATATGCAAACTTAAATATATGTATAAATACATATATACATACATACATACATACATACACACATACATACATACATACATACATACATACATACAACAGTGACCATCTCTCCTACATAACCCCAATAGAGTTGATCAAATTCACGTCAATGCAACACGTAAATAAAAGAATCCCCACCCCCCACCCCTCCACCCCTCCACCCCACTCCTCCCCCGTGTGTGTGTGTGTGTGTGACTCTGATCAGGTTTAAGTAATAATAACGAGAAGAGATGATCCCAGAGACAGCCAGGGGCCATTATACCCGGGTTATAACGTCTTTAGGATTTGATAAGCCGTTTTATTGTTCGGTCGTCTTGATATTTTTCTCATTTCTCTTCGTCAGTGTTCTCAAGTAGTGGGTTTTGCAGCTCAGGGAATTCACTTGTTATTTTCTTCTATCTGCGTCAGTGAGCTCTATGAATGTCCCTCTTTCTTGACTGACTGACCTGACTGACTGACCCCTGAGAGATTCATTCCTCCCCCCTCCACCCCCTTCCCCCCCTCAGCCTGCCCACATTATCTGTTTCCCACTGCACCCCTTGATCTACGCAGCTATGGTTGATACAGGAAATATTATGCACGTCTGAGGGTTGGCGACCACGGCCCACCATTCTAGACGTTAGGGGGATGTGAACCAAGACTCCCAGGTGTTGACCCATTTGTCACCCGGCCACCTACCATCACCCGGGTTCCTCACCCGGACCTCCATCACTACCATCACCGGGGCTACCATCACCCACCATCCCGGCCCTCCCACCATCACCCGGCCCTCCTACCATCACCCAGCCCCCCCTACCATCACCCGGCCCCTACCATCACCCGTCCTACCATCACCACCTGGCCCTCCTACCATCACCGGCCCTCCCACCATCACCATCCTCCTCCCTACCATCACCCCCCCCCTACCATCATCACCACCACCCGGCCCTCCACCATCACCCGGCCCTCCTACCATCACCCGGCCCCTACCATCCTCCCCACCATCAGCCCCCCCTACCATCCCCTCTCCCACCATCACCCGGCCCCACCCACCACCCCCCTCCTACCATCACCCGGCCCTCCTACCATCACCCCCCCCACCCCTCCCACCATCACCCGGCCCTCCCACCATCACCCGGCCCCCCCACCATCCCCCCCCCCATCACCCGGCCCTCCCACCATCACCACCATCACCCCTCCTCACCATCACCCATCACCCACCCACCCGGCCCCACCATCCTACCATCACCCCTCCCTCCCTACCATCACCCGGCCCTCACCCAGCCCCCCACCTCATCCCCATCACCATCACCCGGCCCCCCTACCATCACCCGGCCCTCCCATCCCCTGTTTACACTAATACGTCTTCCATTTATCCACTTATTAATAATTCCCTCCCTTTTCATACTTCCCAGATGGGCGCTGTAAACGCTTCTGCGCTTCACCTTGCACAGGATGTAAGGGGGTGCCCAATAAACTAGCTCCCTCGGGGGCAAATCTGAATCTGAATCTGAATCTGTTGCTCCACCTGTCATGCTTAGGTTAAAGCACCACCTCTATGACACACTCACTACCAGGGTAATTAGTGTACCTGTAATGTATATACCTGTGTAAACTTGTACACTTTTTAAATCAGGTTAATTACAGTAAATAGCGTTTGGTTTATTGGTTTACTTGTGTGTTCTCTGTTCTCATGGCCAGGGAAGTTAAAAAACCTTAATTTATTGGTTTAGTGATGATTCGTGTCGTCGTGTGGTTTATCTCCCCTGTTAGTGGTGGTTTACTGGTTTACCTGTGTTGTGATGGTGGTGGGAGGGGTCAAGATTGTGGTAGTATGCTTGGTTTAATAGTTGTTGTTGTGATGATAGTGAGAGGGGAAGATTGTGGTAGTTTACATGGTTTAATATTTTTGTTGTTGTGATGGTTTAATAGTTGTTGTTGTGATGGTAGTGATTGGAGATGATTGTGGTAGTTGACTGCTTGTTACGATAAGGAGGGAGGTGGAGGTGGGAGGAAGAGAGAAGGGAGTAGGAAGAGAGGGAAGGAGGAAAGACATATACTGAATGAGAAGAGAAGGAGGAAGAAAGGAAGGAGGAATAGTTAGGATAAGGGACATAGGAGTGTATACGCAAGGAAGAAGGAGGAGGAGAAAGAGGAAGGAAGGGAAGAGAAAAAAGGAAGAAGAGGAGACAGGGCAGGAAAGGTTGGAATACATAATTATATTCGAGGAAGAGGAAGAGGAGGGAAACAAGAAGAGGAAAGAGGAAGAGAGGGAATCAATGCATTTCCAAAAAGAGAATGGGAAGTGATAGGGGAGGGAAGGAATATGATGAGAAAGGGTGGATAATTGAGGAAGAGGAAAGTGAGGGGGAAGAAGTGAGAAGGAAGGAGGGGAAAGAAGGAACGAGAGGAAAGGAAGAAGGAGGGGAGAGGAGATAATTATAATCAAAGATGAAATAGTAGAAAAGGGAAAGAAAGAAAAGAAGAAGAGGAGGAGGAGAAGGAAGAGAAGAATAGAAGATGAAATGGATTAAGTGGGTGAGATTACGAAGAAGAGGAAGAAGAGGAGGAAAGAAGGAGAAGGAGATAGGAAGGAGAAATAAATAATTCACTTTATTCACACACTCACTCACTCACTTACTCCCAATCCACCCACTCCTAACTCACTCACTCACTCACTCACTCACTCACTCACTCACTCGCTCACTCACTCACTCACTCCTAGCCATAAAAAAAACTAATTAGCCCTTGCAGGAAAGTCTCAGGTGTTTTATTATTCAATGGAAGTATTTGTATCTGATTAATTTTTTATTGTCATTTTAATTGTTTTTCTTACATCAGTATTTTTATTTCATTGACACTTTTTTGTTGAATATTTTGTAATTTTTTTTCTGAAATTGAATTTATTTTGTATCATTATCAGGGTATTGATGTTTTCAGTACTGTGTGTGTCTGTCTTTCTGTCTGTCTGTGTGTATATGTGTATATGTCTGTGTTTGTGTGTGTGTGTCTGTATGTCTGTCCCTGCACAACTCACTTAATATATAACAAGGAAGTCACACAATAACTCACCTTTGTACTGCTGCTATGGTAATGGTCAGCTCAGTATGTTTAGGATAAAAGAAGAAAAACGAGACATGAGACAGTTCTCAGTTAAGACTATATCAATTTACAGTAACATGGTCACTCGTTTTGATGTATTTTACCCTGCCATGGTAAGGAATCGTGGGCAGTGTTTGTATTCTGTTGGTGTTCAGTTTATTTCATTTTAATTAATTTTCTGTATTTTACATGTAATCATTTCTTTATATACACACACACACACACACACACACACACACACACACACACACACACACACACCTGTATTACTTCACGCCAGATTTAATGAAGGATAGAAGAGGGAGATCAATGTAACGTAAAGCAGCTTGATGAAGGAGGGAGGAGAGGAAGAGGAGGAAGAGAGAGACAAGGAGAGAAGGACGAAGAGAGAGAGAGAGAGAGAGAGAGAGAGAGAGAGAGAGAGAGAGAGAGAGACTTCCCCCCACAATACAATTACCATACATGAGAGAACAAGGTTGAGTGTTACAGCTATACCTTACATGTTCTTCAGAGTCCAGTAGCTTGTTCTCTTATTCTGGGTAATGTTCTCTCTCGTCTCTTTCTCTCTTGTAAATTTTCTCTTTCTGTCTCTTATTTATTATTTTTTTTTGTATTTTTCTTTTGTGTTAATTATTGTTCTTCATGTTCAGTCTCTCTCTCTCTCTCTCTCTCTCTCTCCCGTGTTCATGTTAAGAGCATATAAGGGTAGGGAGGGTTAAAGGAGGCTTGACTAGGTGACCGGATCTTACCCTAACCCCTCTGCGTATAATGACGATAGGGGAGATAGGATTGAATATGGTGATAGTGGTGGTGTTACGAGTGAAGGCTGATTGAATTAGTTGACCCTTGTTGAAAAAGGTGTTGAGAGAGAGAGAGAGAGAGAAAGGTTACAGGTGGGGAAGATAGAGACTAAGTTTGGAGAAGAAAGAAAGGGATGATGAGAGGGATAGAGAGAGAATGAAAGAGAGGTTTGGAAAGTTAAAAATAAAAATGTTTGAGAAAAAATTGGTAGTTTGTGGTGTTTGTGTTGTACGGGAAACTAAAAAAAAAGTAATTGTGAATTGGATTGTGTTAAAAGAAAATGGGAATTGGTAATAGGATATACTAAGATATTAACAAAGAAAATAGGGAATAGAATAAAGGTGAATAAGTTGAAGTAGTAAAAGTAGGTTATTATGTTTAGAGAAAAATAGGGTATTGTAATATGACCTTTAATAGAATATGGTAATTGGGTAATGACAAAATGATGAAGGAAGAGTGTAAAGAAGAAGAAGGAGGAGGAGGAGGAGAAGAAGAAGAAGAACAGTAAGACGAAGAAAAAGAAGAAAACAGGAAAAAGTTACCCTGATAAATATGTTTTCTTTCGATAGTTTTTCAAGATTACACTAAGAGTATCTGTTTCGGTTATCTTAATGGGCGTCACTTGTTATCCTGGTTTGTGTGTGAAGTGATTGATAACAAGAGAGGCGAGCGAAGGTGTTATCATCAATCACTGTCATGAACTTTGGCGATAAGGAAATATAAGTTATCTTGATAGTGTAAGAAGATAACTAGAGTGCGTTAGCTGTTATCTTGGCCTAACCCGTGTGGTATCTTGATATTGGGCAGCATTAACGAGACCAGAATTTTGTGTTATATTAATAGCATACAGCATAAACAGGAAAGTAAATTTGCTTTTATGCCAATGTACAGCATCATAAAGGCAACTCGGCATGATATTGGAACAGCATGCAGCACTGCCTGACCCAAGCTGTTATCATACTAGAGTGCAGCATTGGTAAAAAAAACAAAAACGGAAATTCGCTGTTATCTTAAAGCATGCAGCACCGCTAGGAATGAGTCAGCTGTTATCTTAGAGCTTTGCAGCATTAACCTAAAGTGAAAAAATTACTGCATGCTGTTCAGGCTCTTGGTGCCGCGCTGTGTGTTGAGATAAGTTAAGTTACTACCCTTCGTCTAGTGCCTCAAGATAAGACTTAACACAGTGCCAGTACAAGCGATCAGCTGCGTCTGGCTTAACCCTATACTCACCCTGCATGACCACGTGAGAATTAATTGATAAAAATTAATGTAGTTTTATCTTACATTAACAGATGAGGTTCCTAACATAAAAATTAGTGCCAGTGGGAAAATTTCTCAGTGCCTAGCGTTACCTTCCGTCTGACGAACGTTCACCAAGCGTGTCTTACGTTGCTGTTCGGTGTGAGAAAATATGGCTGTTATTATTATTATTATTATTATTATTATTATTATTATTATTATTATTATTATTATTATTATTATTATTATTATTATTATTATTATTATTACTATTATTATTATTATTATTATTATTATTATTATTATTATTATTATTATTATTATTATTATTATTATCATTATTATTACTATTACTATTATTATTATTATTATTATTATTATTATTATTATTATTATTATTATTATTATTATTTGTCGATAATGTGGGGAGCAAACAAGATTTATTATTGACTGTCAAAACAAGAAGTGCGGTGGCTGAGTGGATAAAACTCTCACCCTCTCTCCTAGGGGTCACTAGTTCTCGCCTAGGACCCCCTGTGTCCAGCCAGCTGTTCCGGACACACTACCCCTGACGGAAATATATATGAATAGATTGATTTACAGATACATATTGTATTATACATAGAGAAACATATTGTGGTACATATAGACATATTACAGTACATATAGAGACACATTTTGTAGTACACATAGAGATACATACAGGAAAACATATGTATAAATGATTGGATAAAAGTTTAATAATACATATGTCTAAATTACACAGACGTATTTTGGATATATACAAACATATGGGACGAAGACTTCAAAGAAAACGATGACAGATAAAGGGAATACATAGCTATTACCATTTGAGGGAAGGGGGAATATTTTGGCCGTATATAAATCAACCTTGACAAGTGTTGATAAAGTGATGTAGAATAGGAAAACTGTGATTGCTATTTTGTAGAGATATGAAGGTTTAAGTGGCTCAGTGATTATGTAGTCTAGCCTCAACTATGAATACTATTTTGTAGATACGAGAATCTTTTAAGTGGGTCAGTGATTGTGTAGGCTATCCCAGCGCCTCGTCTCTACTAAGGGAAATCTGAGAGCCAATATAAACGGTAAAAGATTGCTTTGGCCGGCCAGATTGGGTAATATAAGGAGTTCCACAGCCAATAAGCTCAAAGTCCCTCAT
This sequence comes from Homarus americanus, assembly GCF_018991925.1. NCBI lineage: Eukaryota > Metazoa > Arthropoda > Malacostraca > Decapoda > Nephropidae > Homarus > Homarus americanus. The sequence continues at coordinate 109,440 of NW_024714006.1, forward strand.
AAAAGACCTCCTGAGCCGGTCTTATGGTTTTTCTACCTTACCCTCATTATTTTCTTCAGACACGTGATATTATTATTATGAATTATTATTATTATTATTATTGGAGTTGGTAGTATTTGTTGAACGTTCATACTCAAGGGGTTAAATCATCATACTCAAAGGGTTAAATCATCATACTCAATGGTTTAAATCATCATACTCAAAGGGTTAAATTATCATACTCAAGGGGTTAAATCATCATACTCAAAGGGTTAAATCATTATACTCAAGGGGTTAAATCATCATACTCAAAGGGTTAAATTATCATACTCAAGGGGTTAAATCATCATACTCAAGGGGTTAAATCATCATACTCAAGGGGTTAAATCATCATACTCAAGGGGTTATTGCATCGTATTGTGTGTGTGTGTGTATCGTGTATTTGTGTGTATGTATGTGTCTGTCTGTGTGTGTTTCCTAACCTGAGTTCTTGTGTATGTAATATTCAAAGTGGTGGTGTATGACTAAATCTGTGTGTGCGTCTTACCTCCGCCTCAATACAGACAAGCAGATGTATTTTTG
>NW_024714006.1:112500-147500 GCF_018991925.1 Homarus americanus
CTTCATCACTCGCTTCACCTCTCTTTGTTTTGGCAAATTTTTCATCGCTTATTGAATTTTTGTTTAATCATCGAAGGTCGAGATTAATGGTATTTTTTCCTCTATTATAATTTTTCCCCGTGTGTGGTGGGGTGTTGTGTGTGTGGGGTGTGGGGTGTGGGGTGTTGTGGAGTGTTGTGGGTGTGGGGTGTTGTGTGTATGGGGTGTTGTGGGTGTTGTGGGTGTGGGGTGTTGTGTGTGGGGTGTTGTGGGTGGGGTGTTGTGGGTGGGGTGTTGTGGGTGTGGGGTGTTGCGTGGGTGGAGTGTTGTGGGTGGGGTGGGTGTTGTGTGGGGTGTTGTGTGGGGGTTGTGTGTGGGGGGAGCGTGGGGTGTTGTGTGTGTGTGGGGTGTTGTGGGTTGTTGTGGGATGTTGTGGGGGTTGTGGGGTGTTGTGGGGTTGTGTGTGGGGGTTTGTGGGTATGTGTAATGTTGTTATTGATTTGATACTATAGTGATGTGTTGTATGTGTAGGGAGAGTGTGTATATGTGGTGATGGTCTTTGTATGTGCGTGTGTGTGTGTCGGGTTGGTTGATTAAAGAAAACAAAATCACTTTACTGTTGGTTGATAATGAAGTAAATCACCCCTTGACTACACACAGACACAACTACTTCACTTAGTTACGTCAACTGACCCATAACGTCAAGACTGGAACAACACAGGGGGGGGCGGGGTTGTACAAGGTCTCACTGAGCCTCTGTGTTAAGGGCAAAGGTCAAATGGGAGCTTCATGGGAGCCTTAGAGTGGAGTTTGTCCTCTGAGTGTCGCTAAAGGGTCACGATGCTTGATGATTCTTCTGTACGTGATGTTCTGAGTGTCGTGGATGTTATCGTCTGAGTGACATGTGTATTTTTTGAGTGACTTTATAGAGTATGATGATTTGTTGTATTATTGGTATTATACTGCAGCTCTTGTGGTGGATATTGTAGTTGTTTATTTATTTGGATAAACAGTGTTGATTAGAATGATGTATTGGACTGTTACACTGTATGGATTTGTAATGGTAGTTATGGTAACGAATTAACTAACTACTGTGTGTGTGTGTGTGTGTGTGTGTGTGTGTGTGTGTGTGTGTGTGTGTGTGTGCGTGTGCGTGTGGTGTGTGTGTGTGTGTGTGTGTGTGTGTGTGTGTGTGTGTGTGTGTGTACCCCCGAGAGTATGAGGTATAAGTGCCTGGGAGGGAAGCTTAAGTGTAAAGTGCGTGTTTATTAAGTAGCACAGACAATGGTGCTGGCAAACAATGAAGAACTTGTTGTTTAAAGGCGCTTATGGGAACAAAACTTCCTCCTCCTTTTCCTCCTCCTTTTCCTCCTCCTCCCACTCTTCTACTTCCATCTCCTTTTTCTCCTCTACGTCTTCCTCCACTTTCTACACCTCCCTTTTCTCCTCCTCCGCCCCCTCATCTTCCTCCTCCTCTTTCTTCCTCCTCTTTCTTCTCCTACTCCTTCTCGCCCCCTCCTCCTCTCTTCATCCTCCTCCTCCTCCTCCTCCTTGCCTCTTCCTCTTCTTCCCTCCTCCTCCCCGGGGTACAAAGGAGGCCGCAGCTTTCTTTGTGTCTGACGAAAAACAAAAGCAGAATTTTGTTAGAGGTCCTGTATAGATTATGGAAGAGAGGAGGAAGAGAAATAGAATGAGGTGGAGGAGGAAGAGGAGATAATGAACAAGTGAATATAAAAAATGGATAAGAAGATAGATAAAATAATAATAATAATAATAATAATAATAATAATAATAAAATAATAATAATAATAATAATAATAATAATAATAATAATAATAATAATAATAATAATAATAATAAAGAAAACATCATTTGAGTATATACAAACCCTGCCCGCGAACCATTACTCTGGTAAGGTACAGTCCCCTCCACTAGTGCGTTTACAGGGGCTCATCGTATAAACATTCCACAAATCATTATCACCTGAAAATTAACCTCCCTGGCGCTAACCCTAGCCTAACCTAACCTAACCTAACCAAACCTAAATTAACGATTCGCGGGCAGGGAAATAACACAGAAGAAGCACATCATAAACAAACAGACAGACATATGGTTATTATGATCACTGGTCAGTATGTGTGTGTGTGTGTGTGTGTGTGTGTGTGTGTGTGTGTGTGTGTGTGTGTGTGTGTGTGTGTACCAACTTGCTTATCCATCCTGGCCTTGAGGGTGGTGACGTCGCTGCTGTAAAAGATGCTGTTATGTTTACTGACCAGATAATATTGTTTACTGACCAGATAATATTGTTTACTGACCAGATAATATTGTTTACTGACCAGATAATATTGTTTACTGACCAGATAATATTGTTTACTGACCAGATAATATTGTTTACTGACCGTATAATATTGTTTACTGACCAGATAATATCCTTTGTATATGCTTAAACAAGTCGTTCCAGCTATGATATTCTTACTTAAACAAGTTGGGTCCAGCGTTGATATCTTTGTATTTAATTAAACGGGTCGGGCCAAGTGTTGTTATTCCCGACAATCACTCGTGTCCCGGCTGTTGTCTGTCTCTCTGTCTGTCTGTTTACTTTTCTTAGTCTGTCTGTATGTCTGTTTGTTTGTCTACTTGTCCTTGTATGTCTGTTTCCCTGTCAGCTTGTATGTCTCGGTGCCTGTATTAATGTCTGAATGCCTGTATGTATGACTGTTTTTGTCTGTCTGTCTATCGGTCAATGATTTTACCCATGTGGCTCTGAATCTTTTTTTTTTCCGTGTTTTTTTATGTTTTTTACTTATTTTCTTTGGTGTTTTTATTTCTCCTGTTATATTTTTTAGATTTTTTTTATCGTTATTTTTTTCCTTTGCTGTTTCTCTCTTCTCAACAGTCTAATTTATTTTTTCTCCTTCTCCTCCTCCTCCCCTCTTCTTCCTCCTCCTCCTATTCTTCCTCCTCCTCTTCTTCCTCGTCCTCCTGCTCCATCTTCCCCCTTTTCATTCTATTTCTCCTCTTCTTACTTCTGTACCTTTTCTTCTTCCCTCTTCTTCCTCCTCCTTCTACTTCTTCTTCTCTATAATGGAACCATAAATCACACAACTATTGATAAAGATCGGAGTAGAAGTATGACAAATTATAGGCTCTTGGCTCTATGGTGATCATGAGGTTTTAATGATATGCAAATTATAGGTTTTGACTGGATACAAATTAGAGGTCTTGACTCAACCTTCAGTACACAAGGAGGCAGCATGGCCGGTACTGTCCTCAACCACCTTCACTCCTCCAAGCTGGGTGAACTGGCGGTGTCCGGGGATTGAACCACCGACCCTAGGTACGGGAGACGAGCCCTGTATCCACTCGACCGACCTAAACTAACATAACCTATCGTAACCTAAGTTAAGCAAGATTAGGTTAGCTTACCTTAGATAATTAACGTTAAATTAGGTTATTGGTTAGGTTAAATTAGGTAAGGTTAAATTAGGTTAGGTTAAATTAGGTTAGGTTAGGTTAAATAAGGTTAGGTTAGGTTAAATAAGGTTAGGTTAAGTCAGGTGACCAGATAATACACTGTGTGTCTTTAAGAAAGTGATAAGATTACCGCCAGTTACCAGAGTCTCGCGTTTACCTTCCTCTTAACGCGATTACACGGGTGTTGAGGGGCGGATGTAAAGTGTAAGTGTGTTGATGTGTAAAGTGTTAGTGTGTGTTAATGTGTAAAGTGTAAGTGTGTTGATGTGTAAAGTGTAAGTGTGTGTTAATGTGTAAAGTGTAAGTGTGTGTTAATGTGTAAAGTGTAAGTGTGTTGATTTATTTAATGTTTTGGTCTCTCTCTCTCTAAAATATCGCCTTTCTTACATTTTCCCATCCCTCTTACACTCTCCCCACACGCCCTCTCTCCCCACACCCCCCTCTCCCCACACACACCCCACTCTCCCCACACACACCCCCCCCTCCCCACACCCTCTCTCCCCACACCCCCCTCTCCCACACCCCCCCTCTCCCCACCCCCTCTCTCCCCACACACACCCCACTCTCCCCACACACACCCCACTCCTCCCCACACACACCCCCTCTCTCCCCACACCCCCTCCTCTCCCCACACCCCCTCTCCCCCACACCCCCTCTCTCCCCACACCCCCCCCTCTCCCCACACCCCCCTCTCCCCACACCCCTCTCCCCACACCCCTACTCCCCACACACCCCACTCCCCACACACACCCCACCTCCCCACACACACCCCACCTCCCCACCCACACCCCCCTCCCACACACCCCCCTCTCCCCACACACCCACTTCCACACACACCCCACTCTCCCCACACACATCCTCTTTCTCCCCACACCCTTTTCTCCCCACACCCTCTAACTCTTCTCCAATAACTACCAATTCTCAATGCAGCACACGCTGTCTGCCACTTCTCTCCCTCACCTCTTCCTTCTCACCCTCTTCCCTTCTTCTCCTTCTTTCCTTCCTCTTCGTTTCCCCCACCTCAGTATTCCGGCCACGTCCTCGCTCTGTCGTAAGGAACCGATGAACCCTGGAGAAACATATCACTTACACCTCAAATCAAATTCTAAGTGGTTATCTTCTATTATCGGGTGGTGGTGTGCTGGGCGGTGGGTGGGGGGTGGGTGGGGGGTGGGTGGGAGGTGGGGGTGAGTGGGTGGTGGGTGAGAGGAGGTGGGGAGATTGGAAGGTGGGTGGGTGGGTGAGAGGTGGGGGGTGGGTGGTGGGGAGAGGTGGTGGTGGGAGGTGGTGGGGGGTGAGGTGGGTGAGAGGAGGTGGTGGGAGATTGGGGTGGGGTGGTGGTGGGTGAGAGGTGGTGGTGGTGGGTGGTGGGGGTGAGAGGTGGAGGTGGGTGGTGGGGTGAGAGGTGGTGGGTGAGAGGTGGGTGGTGTTCTGGTTTATCTCCTCCCACGAGACCTGCCCCAACTCTATACGCTGGAAGGTGTACTTGTGGTGAGTGTTTTGTTTTGTTTTTTGTATTGTGGAGGTGTGTGGGTGTGGGTGTGGATGGGTGTTTATCTGGTTTTGTTTGGGGGGAGGGGTGGAGGGTGGTTGGGTCATGAGTCCTCCTAAACAGACTACTTCCTGAGGCGGAAAACTTCCTCCCAGAATCTCAATGTGGCTTTAGACCATCACGTGGCACCACTGACATGATCTTTGCTGCCCGCCAGATACAGGAAAAGTGCAGAAAACAGCGTCATGACCTGTACATGGCTTTCATCGACCTAACCAAGGCCTTCGACTCGGTTAATACGGAAGCCCTCTGGTGGGCCCTCAGCCGGTTTGGCTGCCCATCAAAATTCATCGCCATTGTGAGGCAACTCTACGACGGCATGAACGGCAGTGTCCTGCACAGTGGCACCCAGTCTGAGTTCTTCCCCATCCAAACTGAGGTAAAACAAGGGTGTGTACTGCCACTAACTCTCTTTTCCATTGTCTTGGCTGCCTTCCTTACTCGTGCCAGGAACAAAGGTGTCGGCCGCTTCCATTACTGAACTTCAGTATGCAGACTACCTCACCCTTGTTGCTCTCACTGAACGCGACCCACAGAAGATCCTGAACACCTATGCAGATGTGCACACTTCGTCCTTGAGGTGAATGTATGGCCTGTTCCCTGGTTCAGCCACACCTCCACCATCCATCCAGCTTAATGGTACTACCCCCCTAATGTTACCCACTTTTGGTATCTCGGTTCCCACCTGTTCACCACCGCGGACATCGATGGAGAGATTCAATATCGGATCAGATGTGCATCTCAAGCCTTTGGCAGACTTCGAAACCGTGTCTTCAGCTGTAGGGAGATGAAATTATCTACAAAGTTATAGGTATATCGAGCAGTGATCCTCCCCACCCTGCTATATGGCAGCGAGACATGGGTCACATACAGGAGGCACCTCAAGGCACTTGAAAACTTTCACCAACGTAGTCTACGTTCCATCCTCTGAGTTCGCTGGGAAGACAAGAGAACAAATGCCAGTATTCTTGCTGACACCAACTGTAGGAGCATCGAGGCTACCATTATCTATGAACAACTACGCTGGACTGGCCATGTTACCCGCATGGACGACAGTAGACTGCCAAAGCAGCTACTTTACAGTCACCTAACGAAAAGTAAATGTAACGTTGGTGGGCAACTGAAAAGGTATAAGGATAGTCTTAAGACAAACCTGAAAAGTGCCAAATCGACCCCTCACCTGGGAGACGATTACTCCACATCGTAACGTTTGAAGGAGCACCACACGAGGTGTCAATACTTTCGAGTTAGCTCGACTGCAAACCGAGGCAGACAAGCGCCAACGTCGGAAAGACGCAGCCGCCGCCCCTCCCGCACTAGAAGTAGCCCTCCACATGTGCAACATCTGTGAACAACTCTGCCGGTCCCGTATCGGCCTCTTTAGTCACCTCAGAACTCACCAATGAATGTGACATCCCTAATAACTCATATTATTGTATCATAGCTGGATGATCGTCATACTTGATTCCGAGTGACAGCAAAGTAGTAGTAGTAGTGTGTGTGTGTGTGTTTGTTTTCAGTCAACAAGTGAATTAGAAATTATCTTCCACGAAAAGAACAATTTTGTACAGTCGTCAATTTTGTTGTGGATTTACCTAACATACATACATACATACATACATACATACATACATACATACCTACCTACATACATACATACATACATATCTACATACATACATACATACATACATACATACATACATACATACATACATACATACATACATACATACATAGTGAGAGTGGGATTAAATAATATACAACCTTTTGAAATCTGTGTATTTTTTAATGAATAATAATAATCAGATGTTTTTATAAAGAGATGAACATAAATATTTACAACACACATTATTTGAATAACATTTGAACAGGTAAAGTACTGCTAGAGGTATATTGTTTTGATCTTACCTTGTCTTGTTTTTGTGTTTGGAGAGATTTTCTTTAATATTATCTTTAATATTCTTGTCTTACTGTTGAGGGAGAGATTGTCTTTAATATTTTCTTTAATATTCTTGTCTTACTGTTGAGGGAGAGAGATTGTCTTTAATATTTTCTTTAATCTTGTTGTCTTACCGTTGAGAGAGAGAGATTGTCTTTAATATTTTCTTTAATCTTGTTGTTTACGCGACAGAGAGAGACTGTCTTTAATACTGTCTTCATCATTCTTGTCTTCCTGCGGGTAGAGCGCTTCCATTACCACCTCCTCCCAGGTGTTGTCATCGAGCCAGTCTTCACTTTGTCGTGTTGTTGGGGCGGCGACTGTTGTCTTAAGCGTTGAGTGTCTTCTAGTTTTTCTTCTCAGAGTTTGTTGTTAATTAAGGTTTGTTCTGTGTGTGTGTGTGTGTGTGTGTGTGTGTGTGTGTGTGTGTGTGTGTGTGTGTGTGTGTGTGTGTGTGCGTGCTTAATATTAAAACAGACACACTTGTTCTCTCTCTCTCTCTCTCTCTTCACACACACACACACACACAACTATGGGTATGTATCCAACCCCTGTCTGTCTGTCTGTCTGTCTGTCTGTCTGTCTGTCTGTCTGGGGTGAACCGGGGTCTTAATTGTGCCGGCCACTGGTGAGCTCAGTCTACCTTAATTGGCGGTACAGGTGAGCGAAATACGTGATACATAGGTGATGTGTATTATGCAGGGTTGGTGATACATAGGGAGGGTTGGTGATACATAGTGGTATGTATTATGTAGGGTTGGTGATACATAGGGAGGGTTGGTGATACATAGGTGGTATGTATTATGTAGGGGTTGGTGATACATAGGTCATACATAGGAAGAAGTTTGGTGATACATAGGTCATACATAGGGAGGGTTGGTGATACATAGGTCATACATAGGGAGGGTTGGTGATACATAGGTCATACATAGGGAGGGTTGGTGATACATAGGTGGTATATGTATTATGGTAAGTTTATTGAAGGGTATATGATATACAGTAGATGTCTTCCTCTTCTTCCTCTTCCTCTTCCTGCTCTTCCTCTTCCTCCTCCTGCTCTTCCTCTTCCTCTTCCATATTTCTTTCTTCCTCCTCATTTCATCTTAGGTTCTTTTTTCCTCGCCTTTTCATTCGTTCTCCTCCTCTTCCTCATCCTTATTTCTCCTTCTCTTTCTCCTCCTCCTCTTCCTTATTTCTTCTCCTCCTCCTTCTCCTCCTCCTCCTTGTTTCTCCTTCTCTTTCTCCTGCTTCTCTTCCTTATTTCTTCTTCTTCTCCTTCTCCTCCTCCTCATCTTCTTTCTTCCTCCTCTTCTTAACGAAATTGGACAAAATATTTAATAATTCATATCACAGTTGTCTTAAGTAATTGTCTTAAGAAGAATTACTTTACCCAATAACTTTTATAAGTAACTGATCTCTAAGTATTATAAGTAAGGAAGTTATAGGGAAAACTTACTTAAAATTCTTCAGTTTGATCAAAGTTATTTAGAATTTATCGTTGGCCTTAAGTGGTGGGTGTGTGTGTGTGTGTGTGTGTGTGTGTGTGTGTGTGTGTGTGTGTGTGTGTGTGTGTGTGTGTGTGTGTGTGTGTGTGTGTGTGTGCGTATGTGTGTAAAAAGTATTATTTAAGTGAGAGACAAAACAAACACAGTAACTTTTCAACTGTAGTGTTATGTCCTGGCCGTAGGCTATGAAGAGGGGAATATAGTGTTATATCTCTCCTGCGTTCTTCTGTCTGTCCGTCCGTTCGTCTGTCTGCCCGTCCGTCAGTCTGTCCGACTCGTACTAAAATTCGGACTGAAATTGAGTTTAAATGTTTAAGGAGTTTTGATCATTAGAGAATTATGCAGTAAATATTTGTTGTAGTGGTGGTAGTAGTTTTGGTGGTGGTGGTGGTAGTAGTAGTAGGAGTAGTAGTAGTAGTAGTAGTGGTGGTGGTGGTAGTAGTAGTATTAGTAGCAATAGTAGTAGGAGGTGGAGCAGGAGGGGTCTTTTGAGACGATGGTTCAAGTGGTCAACAGAGATTGATTTTCTTGATAGGAGAAGAGGAGGAGGAGGAGAAAGAGGAGGGAGGGAAGAAAGGGAGAGGGAAGAAAGGGAGGAAGAAGAGGAGGGAGGGAAGAAGAGGAGGAAAGGAGGAGGGAAGAAGGAAGGAAGGAGGAGGAGGAAGAGGAAGGAAGAAGAAGGAGGATGGAGGTGAAGAAGAGGGAGGAAGAAAGGAGGAGGGGGAAGAAGAGGAGGAGGGGAAGAAGAAAGGGAGGGAGGGAAGAAGAGGAGGAAGAAGAGGGAGGGAGGAAGAAGAGGAGGAAGAAGGAAGGAGGGAAGAAGAGGAGGAGGAGGAGGAAGAAGGAGGAGGAAGGAGGAAGAAGAAAGAGGGAAGGTGGGGGGAGGGTAGGGTGGGAGTCATCGTACTCAAGGGGTTAAGTCATCGTACTCAAGGGGTTAAATCTGTATACTGAAGGGTCTAAGTCATCGTAATTAAAGGGCTAAGTCATCGTATTCAAGGTGATAAATCATCATACTTAGTGTGGTCAAAATCTATACTCAAGGGATTAAAGAATCATATTCAATGGGTTAAGTCATACTCAAGGGGTTAAATCAGCATACTTAAGAGGCTAAGTCATCGTTCTCAAGGGCATAAGTCATCGTGCTGTAAGAGTGGTTAAGGTCATCTTAATAAAGGGGTTAAGATGTCTTACGCAAAGTGTTGATGCAGTCTATTTAAATACCATGTTAACTTTGTATTTACATAATTTCTTAATGAGAACATATGTTAATAATTGTACAAGTAATTTCTGAAGAGTAACATTATTTTTGCTCAAATGTCGAGTAAAATGTAGAAATAATTTTGTGTAAACTAAGAGGCAGGCAGGCGTGCCCAATCATAGGCTAGGGACGTGTTGCATTGACCAATTGGGGACGAGAATTATGACGTAACAGGTCTCTCAGAGTCAGTGTACGGCCGCCAACAAGAGACAATAAGTGTTGATGATCGCGTGTGTTAATTTAGTGATTTATACCTAAATATCATCATCAAGAGCGATAAAATTTAAAGAGCATTATCTTCAGTGTGTGTGTTGTTGAGTTTAATGCAGGAAAATGACGAGTGAACAGGGCAAACGACGATGATAACGGATTAAATTGCAAAACGTCCTGACAATCAACGGACATACAAAACGCATCCATCACACCTGACCGACATGACGCAGGTGAGCCATGGGAAGCCTTCATTACCTTCCCTCAATATACACGCTACACCTGCTGTTGTTCTCTTATTAATAATTTAAACTACCGGCTTATGATTTCAGGTCTTTTAGCTCACAGGTTTTAGCGAATATATTTATAATATTTTATACAAATACTGAAAATAGAAATTTGGCGGACTTCAGGTAGAGAAAATGGACTTTGGTTTCTATGAATATTCGCGGAAGAAAAATTTCACGACTACGCTCCTAAGTGATGTTTTGTATCGTAATGTTAATGTGTAGTTACGTAAATAATATCAGAATTCTTAATGAGGGAAGTTATAAGTGATGATGAAGGACTAGAAGTTAATGGTAAAGTAACATCCAATAAACGCCTGACAGATAGTGAAGAGGTGTTACAAAAACCTCATTAATAGATTCGCTGAAAAATGTGGCCGAATAGTTAATGATCAATTGAACTTTAGGCACCCCAGGGATCAACTGAACTTTAGGCACCCTCTCCCCATCCCCCACCCCTCTCACACCCCCTCTCCTACACCCCTCCCCCACACCCCTCTCCCCTACACCCCTCTCCCCCCACCCCTCTCCCCTTTCCCCCATCCTAATTCTCCTCATGCCCTCTTCTTGACCTCTCGAGATTAATTGGGTCAAGGTCACGCGTTAAAATGTCGTCACCCCAACTCTCCCTCCCACCTCCCCCATCTCCTCATTCGTCTTTCCCTCTCCTCTATTTCCCCATCCCTCCGCCCCCCCTGCATTCTCTTCCTTCCATCTCCCTCTCTCTTCCCCTACACCGCTTCTCCCATTCCCTTCCCTCTCACTCTTCTTCCACCCTCCCCATCTCTCCTCTCTCCTCCCTCCTTTTCCCTCCTCCTACCACTCCTCCCATCTCCCTCCCTTCCCTCTCCTCCCTTTCCTTCCCCTCCCCAAACCAACCCCAACTAAATCTAATGTAACAGTTGGTTCACAGTAACACCAAGCTACACTCAGTATCTGTTAGGTAACACTCAAGTAGCTCCAGTAACACATAGGTGATAGAAGGTAACATTTCGTGACTGTAAAGTAATAGTCAGTGACGCAAGTAACACTCAAGTAACTGTCATGTAACACGCAGTGAGTCCATTAACTGCAAGTGGCTATCAGTTAACACTCAGTAACACTAAGTGAATCAAGTAACACTTAGGTGACTGTCAAGTAACACTGAGTGGAGGGAGGAGACTGTTAACCTCTCCTGACCTTATCTTTAACATGTAAATCACCCTCGTGTGTTTTTGTACCGTAATAGGGAAGGGGGTGGCACTGTAGGGAGGGTGGCACTGTAGGGAGGTGGCACTGTAGAGGAGGTGGCACTACAGGGAGGTGGCACTGTAGGGGAGGGTGGCACTGTGGGGAGGGAGGTGGCACTGTGGGGAGGGTGGCACTGTGGGGAGGGTGGCACTGTAGGGGGATGTGGTGGCACTGTGGGGAGGTGGCACTGTGGGGGAGGAGGTGTGGCACTGTGGGGAGGGTGGCACTGTGGGGGAGGTGGCACTGTTGGTGGAGGTGGGGAGGAGGGTAGATGGTGTTTGAGTGTGTGTGTTTGTGTGTGTCAGAAACAAACACACACCTAAACAAACAAAACCAAAAACAAATAAAAGCGATTCACAGTTACTAACAAACACACACAAAATATATAAAAAAAAACACCCACCATTTATTCTATACGGCTCCTCTATTTCATATATAAATTGCCTATATAAATTTGGGTGTATTTTTCTTTCCGCCCGTAAGCGACACACACACACACACACACACACACACACACACACACACACACACACACACACACACACACAGACACACACACACACACACACACACACACACACACACACACACACACACACACACACACACACACACACACACAACACACACACACACACACACACACACACACACACACACACACATACACACACACACACACACACACACACACACACGTTGTTTTATTCTCGCTAACAATTCCATCGTTTTTTAGTGTGTGTGTGTGTGTGTGTATGTGTGTGTGTGTGTGTGTGTGTGTATTCATTATCTCTCTCTCCTCCTCCCATTTACTCTTTCCCTTACTTCCTTTCGTTCTTTCCCTCCCCCCTCTTCCCTCTTCTCCTCCTCCATTCCCCATCTTTCTACCCCTCTCTTTCCTTACACATTTTACCTCTCCCCGTCTCTATCCCTCCCCTCTCCTTCCCTCTCTTCTACTCCCTCCATCCTCCCTCTCCTCACTGCCCTTCCATTACTCTCCTTTCTATGTCCTTCCCCCTCCTTCCCCTCATAATTCCACACCTGCTTCCTCTTCTTTTCCTCTCTTCCTTCCTCTCTCCATTATGTCCTCCTCTTCCATCTTCTTTCCCTTTAACTAATCGTCCGTCTCCTCCCTCCTCGTTCCTCCTTTCTCCCTCCCTTTCCCTTATCTCACATCTTCCTCTTCCTCCCATCCTTCCTTCAATCTCTTTAACTCTTCCTCCCACTCATCATCTTTTATTCTCATATTCCTCCTCTTACCTCCTCGCTCCTCCCTCTGTGTCATCTTCATCCGTCTCCTCCACCTCCCTTTCTTACACCTCTCACCCACCTCTTCTGTCCCTCACCTCTCACTATGTCTACGTCGGAGAAATCGTAAATTATTTGTGAGGTGGCGGTGAGGCCCAGCGACTCCTGTTCTCTGTTGACACTGCAAACACACAGAAATCTGGAGCCGCGAGAGACGGGAAAAAGACACCTCGCTACCACACACACACTATCACCACCACCACACGCTACCACACACACCTACCACATCGTCCACACACCCCCACACACCTCCACACCTCCACACACCTCCACACACCTCCACACACCACTCCACACACCAACACTAACACACCGTTCACCACCACCTGATCGTATATTTCATACTGTCTATAGGTTAAATCACTACCCGACAAGAACAAACACTGACTGACTGACCTGACTGACCTGACTGACCTGACTGACCTGACTGACTTATGTTATGACACGAAGGTTAAACAAAATAGTGTCGAAATTGTTCCATAACTCAAACCTTGACTAGACACGTTATATTGCAGGTGAAATAGATCCTAGTCTTATAATTCCTCATCCTAACCTAACCTAACTTATCTTAATCCAGCGTCACCTATTCTAACCTAACCTCACCTAACCAGTAATTCTCTCAGGTATTGGGTCTCTTGTGTTATAAATCTGGTATTGACGGCCATAACAGCTGATACTAATTTACGTGATGAATCAGCTATGGTCTGTATCAGTTGATGTCTGTGTGATATATATACACACACACACACACACACACACACACACACACACACACACACACACACACACACACACAAGGAATGACCATCACTCGTTCGCCAACCTTGTAATTTTAGCTCATCCCACGAATCTAATATGGAAGAATTATTGACTAAACAAAACAGAAAGAGATAGAGAGAGAGAGAGAGAGAGAGAGGTTCTAACACGCGACAGGGATACCAAGAATCACAATCCATAAGTTAAAGTCTTGAGTAAGGTGATCAGAGGGGTAGAGGCATGATATTTACGACAAGGTTTAGATCATGTTCATGTTAGTTGGGGCAGATAGATAGATAAATAAAGAGTGTGTGTGTGTGTGTGTGTGTGTGTGTGTGTGTGTGTGTGTGTGTGTGTGTGTGTGTGTGTGTGTGTAACTCACTGGCGGGCTCCCTGTGTCTCTCTCTCTCAACCTCTTCTTTCTGTCCATCATCCACCTCCTCTAGCTCCTATTCCTCCCTTTTCTCCTTCTTCCCCTTTCTCTTTCTCCTCCTCCTCCCCCATTGTCCTTCTCTTCTTCCTATTCTATTTCGTCTTTTTCATCTATTCCTCCTCTCCTCCAACTCTTTCAGGTGTGTAGGCAGGAACTGTTCAGGTGTGTAGCAGGTATGGTCTTGTTCAGGTGTGTAGGCAGGTATGGTCTTGTTCAGGTGTGTAGGCAGGTATGGGCTTGTTCAGGTGTGTAGGCAGGTATGGGTTGTTCAGGTAGGTATGGGCTGTTCAGGTGGATTCACTTGAAGATTAGACACCCCAGCAATTACCTAAATATTAACTACCCCAACGCTTCCTGGGGGTTAGGTTAAGTCACACGAGGTTTGGTTAAGACAGGTTGGGTAATGTTTACGTGAGGTAGGGTTAGGTTGTGTTAGCGTTAGGGTGTCTAATGTTCAGGTGATGCCAGTGTCTGTCTGTGTGTGTGTGTAGACAGAAACACTGGAACATTCCCCGGCGTCCCGTCTCCATGGTGACGCGCCTGGGGGGGAGAGAGTGAGAGAGGAGGGAGAGAGTCAGGCATAGAGATGTTGGCTACAGGTGACGTGACAACAGACCTAACCTAACTTAACCTAACTCTTCTTCTAACCTAACCTAACCTAACCCAAAGACACGTAAAGGATTCTCAGGTTCTTAATGCTTATTTTTTCTCTCTTGGTGAAAAAATGTATCTAATTAACTTACAAGTAAAGATTTTCAAGGGACGTATGTAAGAGTTCCACATCCCCTCCCCACACCCACCCATCCCCCACACCCACCCATCCCCACACCCACCCATCCCACACCCACACATCCCCACACCCACCCATCCCCACACCCACCATCGCCACATTTAAGAAGATTCACCCACTTACTCCCTCTTATAATGATCCTTATCCACCCACTCCCACTTATGATGATCCTTCCCACTCAAACATTTGAACATCCACACACCACACACACTTTGACCCCCTCCCCTGGCTCAGTAATAAAGATCTCAGAACAAAAGTTTGTGAAGTATTCTGTGAGAGGAATCACGATGTGATCCACCCAACGCCTCCTTCCACGGTGTGATCCACCCAACGCCTCCCTTCCACGGTGTGATCCACCCAACGCCCCCTTCCACGTGATCCATCGCTCTTCCACGGTGTGATCCACCAACGCCTCCCTTCCACAGTGTGATCCACCCAACGCCCCTTCACGGTGTGATCCACTCCCACGGTGTGATCCACCCTCCCTTCCACGGTGTGATCCACCCACGCCTCCCTTCCACGGTGATCCACCCAACGCCTCCCTTCCACGGTGTGATCCACCCAACGCCTCCTTCCACGGTGATCCACCCAACGCCTCCCTTCCACGGTGTGATCCAACCCAACGCCCTTCCACGGTGTGATCCACCCAACGCCTCCTTCCACGGTGATCCACCCAACGCCTCCCTTCCACGGTGTGATCCACCCAACGCTCTCCTTCCAGGTGTGATCCACCCAACGCCTCCCTTCCACGGTGTGATCCACCCGCCACCACGGTGTGATCCACCCAACGCCTCCCTTCCACGGTGTGATCCACCCAACGCCTCCCTTCACGTTAACAATCTTAGCCTCCCTTCACGGTGTGATCCACCCAGCACCTCCTTCACGGTGTGATCCACCCAACGCCTCCTTCACGGTGTGATCACCCAGCGCCACTCCTTCACGGTGCCCACCTCGCCTCGGTGTGATCCACCCAACGCCTCCCTTCCACGGCGGTAAAGTGGAGCCAAAAGTTGAACAGCTCCTTAAAACAAAGTTGGCGGGCTTAAAGATAATTACAAAGTCCCTGCAAGTGGCGCTTATATTGACCTACTGATGCTCCTCTATGGGCCGGTGCCACGTCATCAGACAGGAGGTGTTCCATATACTTATCACTAATTATTATTCTATTTTGAGTCTACGTTTAACGTTTGAAATTAAAAAAGTAGATTTTAATAGCGCGAGTTGCCAGAGTTTTTGTAACAATTACATAAACTTTCTCACTGTTGTTTATTTACTCGTTGGTAACTGATGGTCGTTATTATGGCCGAATTGTTACTTTACATCAGAACCACTCATTTTACTAACGAAGATAGCAATGTCTGCTTTCTTATTAATTACCGGTGGGGGGGGGGTGTTGGGACTAGGTAGTATGTGTACGTGGAAAAACAAGTGTAATAAATGGTAACAAATGTAAATAGTTAACATAAATTCTGTAAAAAAATTATTTAACTCTTATTGGCGAGTTGGTAACCTCTCTGGGGTGAGTTGCCACATCACTTAACGCATCTTTATAGGTATTAGAATATTATTTGTGTTAATTAATTTCTTCTTGCCGTGTGTGTGGGGATGGGGTGGGGAGCGGTGGGTTAAGAACTGATGAAATTACAACAAATTAAACGTTATGGGAATTAAAATAACAACACTGTTTCTCGGATTTGCAACTGTGTACTGTGTGGGGTGGTGCCACGTCTGCCACACCTGTATCGGTAAACTCACTCTTTTAACTAATTAGGGAATGTCAGTGTGAGTCAATAGCCAACGCTGGGTAATGAAGTTAAGGAAATTAAAGCAATAGTGAATGAAGTTGTGTTTATATTTGGCTAGTTGGTAACTATTGCAGGTGTATGAGGCGAGTTGCCGGATATTCCTAGAGCTTCATCTATTGGGGGAGGATTGATAACTTTGATTAGTTTTAAATCAGAAATAACTTGTGATCACTGGAGTTAAGAGAAAGTGGATGAACAGTGAAAGAAGAATAATGTGCTAACAAATAGCTCATTATATAGGTATCATATATGTCGATATGGCAACTGATACACCTGTATGGGGCGAGTTGCTTAGATGCTCTAGATAGCATTCATTTTGTGAAGAAAAGGAACTATTTTAATTATATTGATACATAAGTATAAGTTAAGGAACATGATTTAGGAAAATATATGAAGAGTAAAAGAGGAGAAATATTATGGTAAAAGGTTAACTTATTTATAGGAATATATTACTTTTGTGTACTGTATGGGTTTCCAGGTACTGCTAGACGTTGTTTTTTCTGTATGATTAATGCCACTGTTTTTTTTTAATCATCATTTATATAAAATGAAGGACAGTGAAGCGTTCGTTTATGAAAGTGAATAGGTTAATAAATAAAAGTAATAAAAGTGAAAAATTTAAACGTAATATAGATTGTAGCGCTACTACAGGAAGGTTGCCAGGTACTGCTAGAGGTGTTCAGTTAATAGAGAAGTTAATTAGTTTCGAGTGTAGGGATGAATTGGGGGAGCCTCAGGTTGGGGCCAGTGAAACACTCATAATAGGTAAGAGAGTTTTGTGTGGTGTAGAGAGAAGTATGAATTAAAGGTCAAATGGTCGTGTGTTAAATTCTTAGGTTAAGCTGGAGATTTAAGACCTGGTTTATTTCACCTGATGATCAAACACCTTGAATGCTAGCAACACAATGTTATATTACAACTAAATACTAACGCTAACTAACCTAATGCTAAACTTAACCTAACCTTATGCTAAACTAACCTATTGTATGCTAAGCTAACCAACTAACCAGGCACTAACCTAACCTACAACCCTTGCTAAACTAACACAACACACTAACCCAAACGCTAACCTAACTAACTTATGCTGAAACTAAACTAACTATACACAACCAAACGCTAACTTAACTCAACCTGTAGCAAGCTAAACTAACTTAACCTAACTTGAAGCACAACACAACCAACGCAACATGCTAAACTAAACTAACACAACACAACCCAGGCATACAACCAACCTTCCTTATGCTAAACTAACCCCTAACACAACCGCTAACTTGGCTTCAACTTTTATGCTAAACTAAACACAACCTAACCAACAGGCTAACCCCTAACTAACACTAGTAACCTTGCTAAACTAACCTAACTAACAACGCTTCTCTACCTAACTAACCTTATGCTAAATTAACCTAACCTGGCAAACGCTAACGCCACACAACCTTATGCTAAACTAAATAACTAACTTACAAGCAAACGCTAAACTAACACCTTGCTAAACTAAGCTAACTAACCTAACCAAGCTTTAACTTAACAACTAACCTTATGCTAAACTAACCTAACCTAACCAAACGCTAACCTAACCGCACTGTAGTAGAGGAGATAAGATTCCCATATCATTAACCGAGTGGGTTAAGTAACAAACTTAATTACAGTAAGTCTCGGGCTAGATTCGCCGCCATCTTGTATATCAAAACTTAAATGAACCAACTGTTATGCGATGTCACGTCTCCAGGCTAAAAATATATACATAAGAGGTTTTTTGAGAATAAGGAACCAGCGTGTGTTAACTTACCATAATATAAACACGGCGCTAAGGGGGGTGATAAAGGGAGAAGGGAGAATGAGGGTGAAGGTGAGTAAAGGGGTAGTGAGTAGGTGTAACGGGGTGAGTAAAGGGGTAGTAAGGGTGAAGGGAGGAAGGGAGTAACGGGAGTAGTGAGGGGAGTGAAGTGAGGTGAAGGTGAAGGGAGTAAAGGTGAAGTGGGGTGAGTGAAGTGGGGTGTAACAGGGGTGAGTAAAGGGGTGAGTAAGAGGTGAAGGTAGTAAAGGGGTGAAAGGTGAGTAAAGGGTGAGTAAGAGTGTGAGTGAAATGGGGTGTAACGGTGGGTGAGTAGGGTGAAAGGTGAGTAAAGGGGGTGAGTAAGGGTTGAAGGTGAGTAAGTGGTGTTGGGGGGGGTGAGTAAGGATGGAATGAGGTAGTGAGGGTGGAGTAGTGGGCGGTGAGGGTGGTGGAGTGGTGGTGGGTGTGGGTGGTGAGGGTGGTGGAGTAGTGGGCGGTGAGGTGTGGAAGTGTGGGTGAGTAGGGGTGGGTGGAGTGTGGGTGAGGGTGGTGGGAGTGAGTGGGCGGTGAGGGTGGGTGGAGTAGTGGGCGGTGGAGTGGTGGGCGGTGAGGGTCGTGGAGTAGTGGGCGTGGGGTCGTGGAGTAGTGGGCGGTGGAGTAGTGGGCGTTGAGGGTGTGGTGGAGTAGTGGGCGGTGAGGGGTCGTGGGTAGTGGGCGGTGAGGTGGTGGAGTAGTGGGCGGTGGAGTAGTGGGCGGTGAGGGTCGTTAGGTAGTTGGTGGTGGAGTAGTGGGCGGTGAGGTGGTGGAGTAGTGGGCGGGTAGAGGTCTGTGGAGTAGTGGGTGGTGGAGTAGTGGGCGGTGAGGGTCGTGGAGTAGTGGGCGGTGAGGGTGGTGGAGTAGTGGGCGTGAGGTGGTGGAGTGGTGGGTGGTGAGGTGGTGGAGTAGTGGGGGTGAGGGGTGGTGGAGTAGTGGGCGGTGAGGGTGGTGGAGTAGTGGGTGGTGGGGGTGGTGGAGTAGTGGGTGGTGGAGTAGTGGGTGTGGTGACGGAGTAGTGGGCGGTGAGGGTGGTGGAGTAGTGGAGAAGAGAGAGAGAGGTTTCAGGTTAATTAATGGTGGATGTTAATATGTGTCGCTAAGTTGAGTCAGGTAGAGTCGACTAATTAACAGGTAGTCAACTCATTGCTGGGTAGAATCACCAGGTAGACTCAGCGCATTTGCCAGTTCAACTCATCAACAGGTAGACTCGCCAGGTTAAATCATCAAGGTAACAGTATTAGGTCAGGTAAATTCCTAATTATTTATGACACAAGTGGACAGCGATGGACGGATCAGGTAGGAATTGGCAATTACAGGGACGGTAGACGGGGATGAGGAGATAGACAGGAGAGAGAGAAGAATAATCCCATGGTTAACGGCCACTGATATTCTCCCACTAGAAGCAGCAATGCTACTGGGGAAGTGGAAGGTAGAAAGGTAGAAGAAGGGTTGAGAGGTGTTTTATGGTAGGTGGGAGGGAGGAGAAGAGGTCGAGGGAGGAGGAGGTCGAGGGAGGAGGTCGAGGAGGAGGAGTCGAGGGAGGGAGAGGTCGAGGGAGGGAGGAGAGGTCAGGGAGGGGGAGAAGAGGTCGAGGAGAGGAGAGGTCGAGGAGGGAGGAGAGAGGAATGGAGAGAGAGAGCCCTGGGCTCTTGAAAGCCAGACGAGATATAAGCCGAAAAGCCGTGGATTTCGGCTTTTCTCCTCTTCCTGACCTCTGAGGCTTTATGCTATATGAAAACCGGTAGGAAGTGGTTGGGTTAGGGTTAATGTTGGAGTGTTTAGGAGGTTAATGTTGGGAGGTTTGGGAGGTTAATGTTGGGGGTGTTTGGGAGGTTAATGTTGGGGGAGTGTTTGGGAGTTATGTTGGAGTGTTTGGGAGGTTAATGTTGGGGGGGTTAAGATGTGTTATGGTGGTGGTGATGTGATGTTAGGTTGGTTAGGTTAGGTTAGTTAAGTTATGATGAAGTTGGGTTAGATTACGTTAGCATAGTTTATATTGATTAGGTTAGCCTAGAGTTAGGTTAAGTCGGAGTTGGCGTTGGGTTAAGCTAGCGTTAGATTAGGTTGAGTTAGCGTTAGATTAGATTAGCGGAAAGGTTAGGTTAAGTCGGTTAGCGTTAGGTTAAGTTAGCGTTAGATTAGGTTAGCTAAAGGTTTAGGTTGAATCGGGTTAGCGTTAGGTTAAGTTAGCGTTAGATTAGGTTAGCCTAAGGTTAGGTTAAGTCAGGTTAGCGTTAGGTTAAGTTAGCGTTAGATTAGGTTAGCGTAAGGTTAGGTTAAGTCAGGTTAGCGTTAGGTTAGGTTAGCGTTAGATTAGGTTAGCGTAAGGTTAGGTTAAGTCAGGTTAGCGTTAGGTTATGTTAGGTTATGTTAGGTGTTACTGTCTCTATAGTTATACAAGGGCAGCTTAATTAAGGGATGTTATTCAGGTAATGTTTCCGTCCTCACCCCACGGAAGGAGTTCTGAGGATGTGCTGGAGGTACAGTCCGTCCGTCCGTCCGTCCACACAATAACGGAAGTTGTATTGGACAAATTACAGCATAATGGTCTAAGAAAGTTGAGTTATTTTTGTTTTTTTTACTCGATGAATCCTATTGGTTTGGTCACTGTCTGTCTGTCTGTCTGTCTCTGTCTGTCTGTCTGTCTGTCTGTCTGTCTGTCTGTGTCTTTATGTACGTCTGTGTGTCTGGTGGTTGGATGTTGTGTTAATGTTATACTATCATCCACTCATTAATGTTTAGCTTTTTTTACACATTAACTTGATGGCTAAGCTGTAAGCTGTCTAAAGCTTAGTGAACTTTGGGTGATTAGGCTAGTGAACTTTGGGTGATTAGAGATTTAAGAAATTATCTGTTTAGGGACTGATAGATTTTAGGTGGGATAAAAATAGTTGATTAGGGATTAGGGAGGCGGGGGGGGCAGTAGACACTAATATGAGGTAGTAGAAGGATTAGGGTAAGTGGGAGATTAGGAGGATATGAACATAAGAATGGAGGAAACTGCAGCGGGCCTATTGGTCCATACTGGGCAGTCCTGTTTACACCCAACCCCTATCGCTCATATATCCATCCAACCTGTGTTTGAAGCTATCCAGCGTGTTCGAGTTAATGATTATGTTCGGTAACTTGGTCCATTCGTCCACTACTCTGTTTCCAAACCAGTGTTTACCTATTTCGCGCCAAAATCTAAATTTGTCTAATTTAAAACCATTGTTGCGAGTTCGCTCCTGGTTGGATAGTTTGAATACCTTTGTAATGTCCCTTTGTTCAGCCCTGACTTTCATTTATACACCTCTATCAGGTCGCCCCTCGCTCTACTTCTCTCGAGGGAGTGCAAATTAAGATGCTTTAACCTGTCTCTGTACTCAAGGTTCCTAATTCCCGGGATTAGTCTTGTCATTCTCCTCTGAATTCTTTCCAAGGATTCTATGTCCATTCTGTTATACGGTGACCAGAACTGAACTGCGTAATCCAAGTGTGGTCTCACGCGCAAGATATAGTTTTAGGATAACCTCCTAGTCTTGTAACTAACACTCCTTTGTATGAACCCAAGTACTTTATTAGCCTTGTTACGAGCAAATACACATTGTTTTTGGCTTAAGGTTCCTACTTATCATTACTCCTAAATCTCTCTCGCAGTCGGATTTCTCTATGGCATCGTTGTTCATCTGGTATCTGGTTTCCCTGTTTACATCTCCTATACTGAGTACTTTACATTTGTCCACATTGAATCTCATCTGCCATTTTCGAAGACCAGTCGAAAAAATTGTTTAGATCTTCCTGTAGTTTTGCGGAGACCCTCTTCAGATTTAATAACACGTCCTATTTTAGTGTCATCAGCAAATTTACTTATGTTGGTGTCTATGCCGTTGGGAGTAACTGATTCTGTGAGTAGGGGTTAGAGAGAAGGCCTTAAGGAGTGACAGATTCAAGACTATGTAGATTAGGGATTAGGTACAGCGAAGATTGTGTCGATGGGGAGAACGTCTGCTACAGTAGGCTGATTAGGGATTAGGGATCAGAACCTACTGGACCCCGGCACTAGTTACTTTCCTAATCTCTTCTAATGGTGGTTGTGATTAGACGATCCCTAGGCTGTTGGCTCCATCTTCAGCTGTTCTCCAATCATGGGAATGCGCAGCTGGGAGACGGAAAGTCATTGGTCCTGTCGTTGTATTCTGTCAGCCAATCACAAGACGGGAGAGTGCGAAGGGATGGGGCCAGGAAGAAGCATAATAAAGATGGAGAGATGGGCAGAACACCAGTAAAAGTGGAGGAGGAAGGAAATTTAATCAGAGGAAGCCCTGGAAGAAGCGTAATAAGCCCGAGGAAGCCCTGGAAGAAGCTTAATATAACCGAGAGGCCAGGAGAGGAGTATAATGTGGCCATGGTAGAAGTATAATACAGTGTAATGATCACAGGGCCATGCAAGAAGAATCAGCTCAACAGGCCACTGAAGAAGCAAAATTAGCCTAAGTCGCCCCTGAAGAGGCATAATAAACCTTAATGGCCCCAGGAGAAGCATAATAGGTCTGAATCACTCCAGAAGAAGCCTTATAAGTCTACGTCGTCCCGGAAGATGCATAGCAACCTGAATCGTTACAAGGAGCATAATTAGCCTGACCAGCCCTAGAAGAAGTATAATTAACCTGACTCGCCCTAGAAGAACCCAAATTTGCCCGAGGGATGGGGGTGGAAGAAGCATAATAAGCCTGGATCTCCCCCCTGAAGAAGCATAATAAAGCTGACTAGCCTCAGAAGAAGCATAATTTACCCTAGGGTGGATAGGGTCACGGAAGAAGCGTAATAATCATTCCCACGGTGATTACAAGATTGTATCGCGTCTATTGCCAGAGACCCAAAAGGAGCCTTATCACCAAGGTACACAAGATCTAGTTTGGCTCACCACCTGGCTGGTTATTAATATCTCGTGGCTTAAGGCAAAACTGCTTCTGGTGCAGCCATTGACTGGGGGGATTACCCGGCCAGGACGTTCTAGTAGCTGGCCAGATAATGTTATCTCCTGCCTGGCCTGATGCTGCTAGGGGGGGTATACAGGGTGGTGGTGTTTCTGGGGTGTTGTTATAAGGGGTGGTGGAGTTGTTATCTGGGGTGATGATGATGATGACGTAGATTGACAGCTAAATTAGCTTATTATCATAAAGACTCGAATAGTTAATCTCCTCCTCGCCTCCATCACCTCCTCTTCCTCTTGCTACTCCCACCTCTCCTCCTTGTTCTCACCTCCTTCCTCCTGTCCTCCTCTCCCCTCCTCCCTCCCTCCTCCTGCCCTCCACATTATTAGCTGGACCTCATCCTCGACAAGCCTTCAAGGTCGACCACCATCAAGTCTGGTACAAGGAGATGATGTGCTCCTTCATGTCTGGTGCTGCTGGTCTGGCCGAGGTAATCCAGTAATGGTCGGTGAGTGGGTGTGTGTTGTTCTAGGAGGGATGGTGTGTACACAGGGCCCCACAGAGTGTAGCAGGGGGCCCCAGGTCCCAACAAAACATACCTCCTCCTGATATACGTACCATCATAGTCGGTAGCAGGCAGCTACCAGACAGGGAGGTACTACCGTCTGGGAAGATATTGGAAGCATAATGTGTTGTCCATGGTAGACCCAGCTGCCATATGTGACCAAGTCCCAGGTTGGTGATCTGACTTTCTGCCTCATTTACACCAACTGCAGGGTCTCAATTATTTCTTACTATTGACAACGGTTATTATTATTTTATAATTTGTAGTTATTATTATAATAATAATAATAATAATATTTTCGCCTCCAGGCCCTGATGTGGGTCAGTGACTTGTGCCCAGGTGGGCTAAACCCGTAAAAAAAATATATATATATATATATATATATATATATATATATATATATATATATATATATATATATATATATATATATATATATATATATATATATATATATATATAATATTGTCATGGAAAACTCAATAGCATCTCCGATGTGTATCATAGGACTACTCCAAGCCTCTGTGCACGGCATCATTACTCGGTGAAGGAATGCTCTGTAATAATATTCCCTCTATATTCTTGGTTATTGAATGTTAAATACACCAAGAGTTTTTTTTCGTGACATTATATTTAAGGAAAATAAATGACTTAGTGGGTGGGAACAAGTATAAGTTGACACCCCACATCATGTTGTTGACTCAGTACATGTGGGGGAGGAAGGTGGAGGAAGGAAGGGAAGGAAGGAAGGGGAAGGAAGGAAGGAAAAGAGGAGGAGGAGGGAGGGAGGGAGGAGTATACCTATCGCTGTGTGTACATAAGTGTATCTGTCACTTCTTTGGGTTGAGTTTACGTTAGTGTGTCAGTTTACCTTCACACACACACACACACACACACACACACACACACACAACCCCCAATACATACACCTCCCCCACACACTCCTCCCCCACACACCGCCCCCACCCACATATGGCTTTTGGAGATCCGCCACGGGGACCCTTCCATTCCACGAGGCCAAGGGATTCAATCTACCCTTCTATCATGCCATCTATCGCCCCCCCCTGCCCTCCAAAATCTGCGAGGTGAATGGGAGACGTTTGGGAGGGAAGGTGAAGGAACTGATTCACTGTCGATTTGAAGGAGAAAGAGAGGGAGGAGAGTGGGAGGGAGGATGTAGGAAGGTGAGGGCTGTTTAAGATGGAGGCAAAGGCTTTACTGTCAGGAGGAATTGGTGGAGGTGGCAGTAGGACTGTGTGTGGGGGGTGGGGGGTGGGGTGGGGAGGCCAGTAGTTGAATGGGATCAATCTGCCGGGTGGGGGGAGGAGGGAGAGAGAAAGATAGGTGAGGAGGGAGGAAAAGAAAGGAGGGAGAGAGGGAGAAGGGAAGGAGAGGGGAGAGAAAGGGGAGAGAGAGGAGGAAAGAAGGAGGAGAGAGAGAGGGTGACGGAAGGAAGGAGAGAGGGAGGAAGGAGGAGAGAGGGAGGAAGGAAGAGGGAGGGAGGAGGAAGGAGAGAGGAGGAAGGAAGGAAGGAGAGAGGGAGGAAGGAAGGAAGGAGGGAGGAGGGAGGGAACATTTACTATCATGAAGGTGATGATGTAGGTGTGAGTGTGGAGGGCGATAACAACCACAACTACCACCACTTCCACAACTACCACCATCCACCACCACTACCACAACTACCACCATCCACCACTACCACAACTACCACCATCCACCACTACCACAACTACCACCATCCACCACCACTACCACCATCCACAACTACCACCATCCACCACCACTACCACAACTTCCACCATCCACTACCACAACTACCACCATCCACTACCACAACTACCACCATCCACCACTACCACAACTACCACCATCCACTACCACAACTACCACCATCTACCACTACCACAACTACCATCATCCACTAACACAACTACCCATCCACCACTACCACAACTACCACCATCCACCACTACCACACCTACCACCATCTACCACCACTACCAAACTACCACCATCCACCACCACTACCAGTTACCACTATTTATCACCATGCATCACTAGTAACCACCACATCACACACACCCACACCATCACACCACACACCACACACACACCACACCACACACACCACACCACACCACACCACACCACACCACACCACACCACCACACCACACCACACCACACTACACCACACAGGTTATATCATCACCTAACTCTTCTTTCAAAGGATATTTAACGATTCCACAAGACTCCTAAAGGATATTGTATGACCTCCTCTCCCTCACTCCTCCCTCACTTCTCCTCATTCTCCCTCACACTACACAGGACATTTTACACTCCCTCACATAGTCCAGGGGTAATTTTATGCCACGTCAGGTGATGTTATTTAGATCAGTAAAGGTGTGAAGGCTATTTACCACATGTGTTTTATATTTACTTTGGGCTGCGTGAAGAGGCATTTTGGGAGGGTCATTTAATACTTGTTTGGTACTGGTATAAGACGTGTTGAGAACCTAATATTCGGTTGGAGAGAGAGAGAGAGAGAGAGAGAGAGAGAGAGAGAGAGAGAGAGAGAGATTTAGTCAGTTGTATAATAAATGTTGTATGTGTGTGTGTTAGAGTGTGTGTCATGTGTTCCAAGAGGCCTTTGAATGTCTGTGTGTTTGGTGTGTGTGTGTTTGGGTCTGTGTGTGTGTGTTTGGGCTGTGTGTGTGTTTGGGTCTGTGTGTGTTTGGTCTGTGTGTGTGTTTGGGTCTGTGTGTGTGTTTGGGGTCTGTGTGTGTGTTTGGGTCTGTGTGTGTTTGGCTGTGTGTGTTTGGCTGTGTGTGTTTTGGGGTCTGTGTGTTTGGGTCTGTGTGTGTTTGGGTCTGTGTGTGTGTTTGGGTCTGTGTGTGTGTTTGGGGTCTGTGTGTGTGTTTTGGGGTCTGTGTGTTTGGGTCTGTGTGTGTGTTTGGGTCTGTGTGTGTGCTTGGGGTCTGTGTGTGTTTGGGTCTGTGTGTGTTTTGGGTCTGTGTGTGTGTTTGGGGTCTGTGTGTGTGTTTGGTTGGGTCTGTGTGTGTGTGTTTGGCATATTTTGTCACAGTTGGTCGTTCTAAGCTGTGATACAGACTGAACAAACAATTCATCAGATTAAAATAGGTGTTTGTGTTGGGGGGGGGTAGAGGAGGGGTAGGGAGAGGAGGGAAGGAGGGGAGGAGGGGTGGGAAGGGAGAGAATTAAGGGAATAGGGAGGAAGAGAGGTGAGGTGATGAGAGGGAGGAGAAGGGTGAGGTAGTGAGAGGGAGGAGGGGGGGAAGGAAGGGGTGATGATGAGTTGTAAAGGGGGTGGAGTGAGGGGTAAAGGAGTACTTCTCTATTCCATTACTCTTGTATATATTCTTTTATTTACAAGACTCGATTTATTCATTTACATATTTCAATTTTTTTTTATTTCTCTTATTTTCTCATTTATCTTATTCTCTCATTTATCTTATTCTCTCACTTATCTTATTCTCTCACTTATCTTATTCTCTCATTTATCTTATTCTCTCATTTATCTTATTCTCTCACTTATCTTATTCTCTCATTTATCTTATTCTCTCACTTATCTTATTCTCTCACTTATCTTATTCTCTCACTTATCTTATTCTCCCATTTTTTAATTAATTTGCCGAAGGTGTCAAACAGGTAAGTAATTTACCTCTTACCTGCCTGTTGTAATTTGACTTTCATTTCTAATTAGATTTAGTAGTGAAACAGACAGAGTAGATAGATAGATAGATAGATAGATAGATAGATAGATAGATAGATAAATAGACAGACAGACAGACAGACAGACAAACACACACATAATTTATATAACCACCTACTGTTGTGTTTATACAGTATACACCATCATTATACAGTATACACCATCATTATACAGTATACACCATCATTATACAGTATACACCATCATTATACAGTATACACCATCATTATACAGTATACACCATCATTATACAGTATACACCATCATTATACAGTATACACCATCATTATACAGTATACACCATCATTATATAGTATACACCATCATTATACAGTATACACCATCATTATACAGTATACACCATCATTATACAGTATACACCATCATTATACAGTATACACCATCATTATACAGTATACACCATCATTATACAGTATACACCATCATTATACAGTATACACCATCATTATACAGTATACACCATCATTATACAGTATACACCATCATTATACAGTATACACCATCATTATACAGTATACACATCATTATACAGTATACACCATCATTATACAGTATACACCATCATTATACAGTATACACCATCATTATACAGTATACACCATCATTATACAGTATACACCATCATTATACAGTATACACCATCATTATACAGTATACACCATCATTATACAGTATACACCATCATTATACAGTATACACCATCATTATACAGTATACACCATCATTATACAGTATACACCATCATTATACAGTATACAACAGCTTCCTTGTATACAGGATCAAAGGCTTTTTTATAATACACTTTTGTTGGTTTGTATATTGTAGTATTATCTTCGTTTCATACGGTAACTCTCTCTTGTAGGTGAGTATTAGGGGTGAGGGAGGATGAGTGGAGGGGGGTGTGAGGAAGGTGAGGTGAAGGGGTGAGTGTGAGGGAAGGTGAGGGGTGAAGGGGTGGTGTGAGGAAGGTGAGGTGAAGGGTGAGTGTGGAGGGAGGGTGAGGGTGTGGGTGTAAGGAAGGTTAGGGTGAAGGTGAGTGTGAGGGGTGGGGTGGAGGTGAGGGTGGTGGGTGTGAGGGAAGGTGAGGGGTGAAGGGTGGGTGTAAGGGTGAGGGTGAAGGGTGTGAGGGAAGGTGAGGGTGAAGGGTGAGTGTGAGGGTGGTGGGTGTGAGGGAAGGGAGGTTAAGGGTGAGGAGGTTATAAGGGTGAGTGAGTGTGAGGGGTGGGAGTGAAGGCTGTATAGCGGTGGGTAAGACAGTAGACACCGACAGACGTGTACACA
This sequence comes from Homarus americanus, assembly GCF_018991925.1. NCBI lineage: Eukaryota > Metazoa > Arthropoda > Malacostraca > Decapoda > Nephropidae > Homarus > Homarus americanus. The sequence continues at coordinate 141,358 of NW_024714006.1, forward strand.
TCCCTCGACAGTAGCCACCGACAGACGTGTACACATCCCCGACAGTAGCCACCGACAGACGTGTGCACATCCCCCGACAGTAGCCACCGACAGACGTGTACACATCCCTCGACTCTGGTGGTTGTCATGGCAACATCCCCCACACGGCGCCTCTCACCATCACCAGTCTGGAGATTACACCATGTCAGCATCCCCATCACCCCCCACTCCCCCATGTCCTCCTCCCCCATCTTAAGCCTCCCCCTCACCTCCCCCATGTCCTCCTCCCATTTTCCTCAGTCTTCCTCCTTTCAATCCTCCCCTCCCTCTCAATCCTCCTCCCTATCTCCCCAGTCCTCCTCACCCCAATCCTCTCCCGTTCCTCAGTCCCTTCCCCCAACTTACCCTTTACCTTCTGCTCCCCATCCTCTTCATTCCCTCCCCATCATCCCCAGCGTCCTCCTCCTATACTCCTCCCCGCCTCCCCCCCCATGTTCCTCCCCACCCCCATGTTCCTCCCCACCCCCCCCCATGTTCCTCCCCACCCCCCATGTTCCCTGTTCCTCCCCACCCCCATGTTCCTCCCCCACCCCCCATGTTCCTCCCCACCCCCACCCCCATGTTCCTCCACCCCATGTTCCTCCCCACCCCCCCTCCCCCATGTTCCTCCCCACCTCCCCCCCATTTCCTCCCCACCCCCCCTCCCCATGTTCCTCCCCACCTCCCCCATGTTCCCCTCCCCCATGTTCCTCCCCACCCCCCATGTTCCTCCCCACCCCCCCATGTTCTCTCCCCCCCCCCATGTTCCTCCCCCACCCCCATGTTCCTCCCCACCCCCATGTTCCTCCCCACCCCCCATGTTCCTCCCCAAATAAGATTCTCTAAGGTTCACAAGATGATAAAAATATTCTCATAATTAATAACTTTGACCTGTGGTAAAATATACGACATTGTGTGCTCAGAATAGAGTTAGGTTAGGTTTGGTTTGGTTAGGTTAGGTTAGGTTAGGTTAGGTTTGGGTAGGTTAGGTTTGGTTGGTGTGGTTTGGTTTGGTTAGGTTAGGTTAGATTAGATTAGGTTTGGTTTGGTTAGGTTAGATTAATTTATGGTTTGGTTAGGTTAGGAATTATTGACTGGAGGTGTGTTGACTGGACACGTCTATTTAGTGCCTGTTAGTGGTATTTTGACCTGACGTAAGCTGGATTAACCTGATCTACCCTAAACTGAATTTGATCTGAGTTAATCTGTCTCCAGCCACCCTAAGCCGTATTTAATGTAGCCTAACCTAACTTACCCTATTGTGACATTAATTTGCCTTCAACTAAACTTTAAACTAACCTAACCTAACCTAACCTAACCAACCCTGAATCCAACCCAACCAACCCTTAACCTAACCAACCCTTAACCTAACCAACCCTTAACCTAACCAACCCTTAACCTAACCAACCCTTAACCCAACCAACCCTTAACCTAACCAACCCTTAACCTAACCAACCCTTAACCCAACCAACCCTTAACCTAACCAACCCCTTAACCTAACTAACCCTTAACCCAACCCTAACCAAACCAACCCTTAACCAACCAACCCTAACCCAACCAACCCTAACCTAACCAACCCTTAACCCAACCAACCCTAACTAACCAACCAACCCTTAACCTAACCAACCCTTAACCCAACCAACCCTAAACTAACCAACCAACCAACCAACCCAACCAAACCTAACTCCAACCAACCCTAACCCAACCAACCCTTAACCCAACCAACCCTAACCAACCCTTAACCCAACCAACCCTTAACCTAACCAACCCCTAACCCAACCAACCCTAACCCAACCAACCCTAACCTAACCAACCCTTAACCCAACCAACCCTCAACCCTTAACCTAACCAACCCTTAACCTTAAACCCTTAACCCAACCCTTAACCTAATCCAACCCCTAACCTAACCAACCCTTAACCTAACCAACCCCTTAACCCAATCCAACCCTTAACCCAACCAACCCTTAACCTAACCAATCCAACCCCTAACCTAACTAACCCTTAACCTAACCAACCCACTAACCCTTAACCCAACCTTAACCTTAACCCCCAACTCCAACCAACAACCTAACCAACCCTAACTCCAACCAACCCTAAACCAACCCTAACCCAACCAACCCTTGGTAATCCAACCCTTAACCTAACCAACCAACCCTTAACCTAACCAACCCTTAACCTAACCAACCCCTTAACCTAACCAACCTTAACCCAACCAACCCTTAACCCCTAACCCTTAACCTAACCAACCCTTAATCCAACCTAGACGTGGCTATAACACATCTTATACTCAGTCTTCAGAGCTGTGGTGGGAGTGGTTGCCCCTGGATAGTCATTATAAAATTGCTCACTTGTCTGTCAGTATCTTCGTCCTATTGTTTGTGTGTGCGTGTCCATGCGTCTGCCCGCCCTGCCCGCCCGCCCGCCCGCCCGCCCCCCTTTCATGTCATCACCTGTCAGGGTATCAACAGCGCCGCAGGTATCAATACAAATTTGAAAGTATTTTTAATTAAATTGTTGACGATGGCAGACATAGCAACAAACACCTGCCTAAAGCTACCTGTCACACCTGCTAAAAGCTACAGCTATGTCACACCTGCCCAAAGCAGCTATGTCACACCTGCCTGTGCCACAGCCATGCTCACACCCACAGCCCAAAGCTACAGCATCACACCTGCCTAAAGCCACAGCTATGTCACACCTGCTACAGCTATGCCACACCTGCCTAAGCTACAGCTATGTCACACCTGCTCAAAGCTAAGTGTCACACAGCTACAGCTATGTCACACCTGCCAAAAGCTACAGCTATGTCACATCTCTTTCCTCCTCCCTCTTCCTCCCTCTTCCTCCTCATCTTCTCCTCCTTCCTTTTTTTTCCTTCCACTCGTCTTCACATGTCTTCCTCCACTTCCTTCTCCTCTTTTCCTCCACTTCCTCGACCACCTCCTCTTCCTCTCATACTCTTTCTTCTCTTCTACCTCCTCCCTCCTCCTCCTCCTCCTCCCTCCTCCCTCCCTCCTCCTCGTGAACCAAGACATGAAGTAATGCTGAAAGATTACATTTACCTTGCTGACATGTTCCTCTCTCTCTCTCTCTCTCTCTCTCTCTCTCTCTCTCTCTCTCTCTCTCTCTCTCTCTCTCTCTCTCTCTCTCTCTCTCTCTCTCTCTCTCTCTCTCTCTCTTCTCACACACACACACACACACACACACACACACACACACACACACACACACACACACACACACACACTGGTATAGTTGACGTGTGTCTCGTACGTGTGACGGAGTAGTTCCTCGGGTTGTCGGATCACTCACCGCGGCTCTCACTAACAACAAACTCTATCCGAGAGTGTGATGGCATGTGGAGTGTGACGGTACGTGGGAGGTGGAGCGGTAATGTGGGAGTTTGATGGCGTGGTAGTGTTGCGGTACGTGGCTGGAGTGTGTTGGTGGTACGTGGGAGTGTGTGGACGGTACGGGAGTGTGTGATGGGTACGTGGGGTGTGATGGTACGTGGGGAGTTTGACGGTGGTAGTGTGTTATGGTACGTGGCTGAGTGTGTTATGGTACGGGAGTGTGTGACGGTACGTGGGAGTGTGGACGGCATGGGAGTGTGATTTGCATGTGGCGGACGGCACGTGGGAGGTGTGTTATGGTACGTGGGAGGCGTGATATGTGGGTGTGACGGTACGTGGTAGTGTGTTATGGTACGTGGCTGAGTGTGACGGTACGTGGGTAAGTGTGACGGTTTGTGGGAGTGTGTGACGGCTCGTGGCTGAGTGTGTGACGGTACGTGCTGGAGTGTGAGGTAATATTTGACGAGAACGATGTTACAATCACGATCGGAAGTATGACGTTTGGTCCGTGAGTATGATGTTTGGTCCGTGAGTATGACGTTTGGTCCGTGAGTATGATGTTTGGTCCGTGAGTATGATGTTTGGTCCGTGAGTATGATGTTTGGTCCGTGAATATGATGTTTGGTCCTTGAGTATGATGTTTGGTCCGTGAGTATGATGTTTGGTCCTTGAGTATGATGTTTGGTCCGTGAGTATGATGTTTGGTCCGTGAGTATGATGTTTGGTCCGTGAGTATGACGTTTGGTCCGTGAGTATGATGTTTGGTCCTTGATATACCCACACCATGATATACCCACACCATGATATACCCAGTTTAATAATAATTTAATTTTGTAATGTTTATTTTTGTTTTAATTTTCGTCAATGATGAAAGTGAAATTGGTTATGTCAGGTTTGAAGAAGATGGCATTTGTATTTTGATGAACTATTTGTTGAGTCATTGTTGTCATATGTGTCAGGCTTGTCATATGTGTCAGTTGTCATGTGTTAGGCTTGTCATTCGTGTCAGGGTTGTCATATGTGATTGTCAGAACGGACGGACAGGAATATGGGAATAGTGGGAATATGGGAATAGTGTGGTCATTCCATTACTGTTGCCGGTGGGAATATGTTAATTAGGTTATTGGGAATACGAGTGGAAATGGTCATAATAGACGGGAATTGGGAATCTCGGTGACCCCTTTAGCAATGGGAATGTGGGAACTTGGGAATGGTTCAGTGACCTCCTTAAAAGATAATGATTAACCTCACTAGGAATGTCAGTGGGAATTGGAATATAGGAATACTTTGAAACCTTCGTCGAGTGGAGGAAGTTGGAATCTTGGAATATTCCCATGACCCAATTCCGAACGGTTACAAGTGTGAATAGTGTTAAAAGAGAAAACAGAATGTGAATAATTATTGAGAGAGAGAGAGAGAGAGAGAGGTCAGTAATAATGGTCACGAAGATCAGGAATCTAGGAATGGTGAAATTAGCACTAACAGGAATGTCAGTCTAGGAAAACAGGAATGTGGGAATATTTCAGTTACGATCAGGAATCCCAATGGGAATGATCACAGTGAAGAGACAGGAATGTTCCAGGAACTCCACCATTGTCTCCGGTGGGAATATTCCAGTAAGTGCCAGGAATACAAGTCGTAATAGGAATTTGAGAATATTCCAAGTATCCCAATAGAATTGTCAGTTGGAATGGTCTTAAGGGAGAAGTAGGAATGTGGGAATATTCCAATAACCAACAGAGATAAACAGGAACGCATGAAGACTGTTCCTGTGAGGTAATCTGGGAATGGTGGTGGTGAGAGACGGAATTCATGGGAACATCTCGGTAACCCCTGGTGGGAATGGTCTTGAAAGAAGCTGGAATGTGGGAATGTTCCGATGACAGCGTGAGAGACAACTGGGAATCGTGGTGGAAAAGAGACAGTGAATGATCTTGGAATGTATCCGTCACCCCAGTAGGAACACAAAGTGGGAATGATCATAAAGAGACAGGAATTTGGGAATATTTTTCATTATCATCAGGAATAGGTTCAGTAGGAATGGGTTCAGTTACCAGACGGGAATCTCGGACTATTCCAGTGACTCCCCAGTAGGAATATAAGGATGAGACGGGAATCTTGAAATACCAACTGGAATGGTTTTTGTAATGAGACAGGAACGTGTGAGAGTTCCAGTGACCCCTGACCCCTTGACCCCACATACCCCTGACCCCTTGACCCCAAACAACCCTGACCCCAAACAACCCTGACCCCAAACAACCCTGACCCCCTGCTGACCTCCGGACAACCCCGACTCCCGACTCTCCTACCTTCCTACCCCTCCACCCCTGACACCCCGACCCCCCGACCTCCCGACCCCCCGACCTCCCGACCTCCAGCCCCCCCGACCTCTCGAACCTCCCCAAGCAGGAGTGGTGTTGAGAGAGACAGGAATGCAGGATTATTTCAATGACCTGGCCAGGGATTCCAGTGAGAATGGTCGGTAACAAGACGGGAATGTGTTTCACTGAGTCCACTCCAAACACCGGGTTGGAATAGCAGTAGAAAACAGGAATCCTGGAATACCGATGAGAACACTTTATTTTTTAGTAACTAGACAGGAAGGTTGAACTGATCTAGTGACCCCAACAGGAATGGTAGGAATACTAGTAATATTGGAATATTCCAGTTAACCAACAGGAAATTAAGTGGGAATAGACGGTTACGGGAATCTTGGAATACTGATGGGAATGGTTCCAAGAAGGAGACAAGAGTGTAGGACTGTTCCAATGA